>NW_020664447.1:30119894-30149129 GCF_002925995.2 Terrapene triunguis
TGTGTGTGTGTGTGTGTGTGTGTGTGTGTGTGTGTGTGTGTGTGTGTATTAGAGGTGTGTGCCAGAAGTACATTTGTGTGCATCTGCATGCTCTCATGTCAGGGGTGCCTGAGGCAGTGCACACAGCTGGCACTCACAGCATATGTAGGTCACTGAATATACATACAAGCCCAGCCCTCACTAACCAGACCCTGTGCTGAGGGCGGGAGAGCGCACATATGGCCATGTTAATCATTACCCTCATCAGCTACCCTTGAGCCCAACTACAAACAAGACAAGGCAACGCTTCCAGAGGACCCATGCCATGTTCTCCCAGGGCAGAGCTACACCCAGGCAGTGCCACCTTCCTATAAGGCATGTGCTATGCTTTTACAGGGCATCTTAAAAATCAAGATAACCGGCAGTGGATTATCTCTGTGATATATTTTTTTTTTTTTTTGGCCTTACAGATATCCACACAACTGCAGGGAAATGCCCTTGGGTTTCTGGCCCCTTGATCCCCTCCCCACTCTGCTCCCTGAGCATGAGCCCCCCTTTTTTGCAAACAGATCCTTGTTTCTGAGCCAGAGGAGGATGTAATGTCCTTCTGCATCCCCTCACCGAGTGCTCGGAAGGGACAAGCGCAGGACTGTCACCTCCATTGCAATTAGAAAGAGATCCCTACAGATGCACTCTGCTCCCCACTCACCTTCCCAAACAGTCATCACCATGCTCTGGTCCCCAGGGGCCACTGGGGAGTATGGGAGAAAGCCAAGGGGAGAGACAAGGAGGAAAGAAAAATGATACTATTGACCTTCAGTTTGGGCAGATTCAGTTTGAGACGCTAGCAGGCTCCTGCTGCAGGGCCCTGGTACCTCCTGTTCTCACGCTCCAGGGTCCAGAAAGGATTGAGCAAAACCAGCAGCTCTTGCCTTCAGAACTGGCTATTTCACTGACATCACAAGCCAGGGTCTGTTACATCACAGGTCATGCCCATGGGCATAAAGGTGATGCTAACGTTGGAGACTTGCAAGCCCTACTAGCTTGCCACACCCAGGGCAGGCAGCTCCTCACATTCTGTGCAGTTGAACTTTGTTTGTCTTTTCCGGGCTCTGTTCAATCTCATTTTAAATATCCCCAGTGATGGGTCTTTCACCTTGGCCCCTTGGGGAAACAATTCTCCAGCCTTCAAGATGCTTTTTGTGAGATTCAGCTGGAATGTCCCCTTCCTTAAATTCACTCCGATTGCTCCTCATTACATCCCTGTGGAGTACGATAAAGAATCACTCTTGTTCCTCTCTGGGGTTTTCCCTCTTCAGATGTGTACTGCCTTGTTCTCACATCCCTACACTGTCCTGACTTGGCCAGACACCACACACAGCTGGGCCTGGGATAACAATGAATGGGGAAGGAGGCAGCTGATTGTCATGGATCATGGTAGGAGCTTCTGTTTGCCCACTAGTGTCTGGGTAATGGACAAAGAGACAAGACAATGCAAAAGCAATGTGTTCTCTGCTCTGCTCTGGGGGCTCTCTCATCCCCTGTATGCTCTAGACATCATTCCAGAATCATAGAAATGTAGGGACCTCAAGAAGTCCAGCCCCCTGCACTGGGGCAGGGCCAAGTAAACCTAGATCATCACTGACAGGTGTTTGTCCAACCTGTTCTTAAAAGCCTCCAATGATAGGGATCCTCAACCTCCCTTGGGAGCCTAGTCCAGAGTTTAGCTACATGTGAGCTTGTGCCTACACACGCATGTGCCATGCTGGACAGTCAGTCAGGAAACTGCCAGCACCGTGTGAGTTAAAAGTGGGACTCTCTTGGAAAGAGATTTTCAGATTCTGAAGCGGTTTATGAAATCTGTGGCTTGTTGGCTCTCTCTGCAACATCCTCCCAGAGGGGATGGTGGAAAAATGACTTCATTCCCCACCACAACCCCATTCCTTAGGCATGACACCAGTCCTGCAGTCTGCTGGGCAGCAAAGCAGGAGAGCTGGCTTGGCTCCTGCATTCCCCTCCTCACTGGAGAGGGAGGGTGGGTGGGGGAAGAAATCACTGTCACCAGTGTGCTTTTCTTTCCCTGAATGGCTTTTTTTGGTTTGTGCCCAGTGTGAGAGATCCAAGCAGGGGGGGAAAGATGCATCCCAGGATAGGGGTTGCAGAGTCGCTGGACCAGATTCAGAGGTGGTAGTGCATGGGGCCACGATAGCCTAGAGTGGGTATGGTATCAGTGCATGAATAGGCTATGTTGTGGCTGGGGGGGGGAGGGTAAACAGGGTATGGGGCAGTGTGGGGTGGGCCCTGGATCAGCATGCAGGAGCTGTGTCTGTGCAGCAGGGAGGGGAGTGCACCTCCACCAGGAACAGGGCTGGCCCATAAGTGGGAGGCTGGCTCAGCACAGGTTTGCTGTTGGTCAGTCAGTGCCTGGGAGGCTGCACGGGAGCCTAAGGCATTGTCCGTGGAGCCCAAGGAGTCACTGAAATCACTGTGCAGGTCCTAGAACGCCATCATGCCAGAGATACCATCTGAAACTGTCGGCAAATAGGACTTGGAGTCACTGTGCCAGATTCAGAGGTGGGTCTGACTCTAAGGGGTAGAACTGGCCCCTTGTCTCAGGTCCCCTCAGTGGGTAAGTGATGCCCCTTTGATCCACACTTTGACATGTATCCTCCCCTGCCTTGTCACATCCCCCTTGAATCTGCCCCTGAGTCAATTCAATTCAACCCAAGAGACTTCACTGGCATGACCAGTACTGCAAAAGGGTAACAAAGAAACAGACCCCCTCAAGTCTCTGTCTGGGGTGGATACAAGGCACCGGGGATAAGGTCACAAATTTTGTTTGCTGCAGTTTCTATTGGTCACTGCTGCCCATGCCTGATCTGGAGGCAGGTTGCTGAGTGGGTGATGCCATCGCTAACTCCCCAGCTGGGTTACAGTTTTGCTTCTTCAGTGTTTGATCAGATGTTTTTCATGATGCCTGATCCTTTGAGGGGTCTCCTGGCTCCCTCCTGACACTGGAGTAGAAAGGGTCTGGCAGTCCAGGTCTCTCCCTGTCATGCTGTGTGCCCTGGCCTTTGGCACTGGGTTTGGACTGTACTTTGTCTGCTTACCTTACGTGCTGGCCCTATGTCTTTACCACCAGGTCTTGTAATGGGGTTCAAGCCAGCAGGCCTGCGGCTAGGAACAGACAGGGGCAGTTTCTTCCTTCCCCAACCCCAGGCGGCCCCGGGGCACGATTTGCCGCTGGAGCGCTGCTGGGCTCCTGCTTTTGTTGCCGGGCCTGGTTCTCCGCGCAGGGGGCGGGGCCTGCGAAGTTTGGGCTAGAACTACCTTTTGTTGTCAGCTGGGAGCGACGTCAGGGGCCGCTGTGCTCCGCGAGGTGGTGTCCACATGTGACCAGCTGAAACTAGTTCTGAAGACACAAAGGGAAGGAGCTCAGGAGCGCGGCGGCGGGGCAGCGAGCGATTAACCCCCGGGAGCCGCGCGGACACCGAGCACCAGAGCAAAGCGCAGCGCCCAGACAAGTAAGTGCAGCGCCGAAGCGCAGGGCGACGCTCCCCCGCTGCCGGCGGCTCCTCTGGATGGGGAACGCGGCTCAAAGCCCCCGCCAGCGTGCGCAGCAGCCCGGAGTCCCGGGGCGATCCTGCCCCGAGTCTCGCCGCAGCCCAGGGCAGGTTCCTGGGGAATATTGATCGGCGCGGGAGGGGCTGTCATCTGCCGGGCACGCTGGGACCAGCGAGGAGTCGCGGTGTATCTAGAACACCGGGGGCGGGGGGGTTGTAACCTGCTGCTCTGCCCCCTCCGCACAGAAAAGAGGGATCTGTGCCCCTGCCCCTCTGGCCGCCAGGACACCACCCTGATGGGCACCTTAGCGGTGCCCAGTGCCTCAGGGAGGCAGAACTCTGTCACTGACTCACTGCGTGACCTGGGGTAAGTCCCTGCTCCGTGCCTCAGTTTCCCCACCCCCCTAACAAGGGGCTCGCGGGTCTTCCCTCGGGGAGGCGAAGGTGAAGTGCTATGAGCTGCAGGGGGTCTGGGGAAGGAAATGAATCCTTGGCACCGCCGCTGGTGCCCCCGGCCCCTCTGCCCGACTGGACTCAGGGTTCCCCGGGCTGCCGTGCCTCAGTGTCCAGCCCTGATCCCGTCCTAGGACCCACCAAGCACGTTCCCGGCCGGGGGGGGGGTCGCTTGGAGCCGGCACCCCGACCCCCTGCGCGGTTCATCCCCAGCTCTGGCTCGTGGCCCCTCTCCAGCCTGCAGCGGAAGAAGGCGAGGCGGCTCTTTCTCCCCGCGCTGGTGGGGCGGGGGTCCCGCTGGGCGCGGAGCAGGCTGCGCTCCCCCTGCTGCGGAAGGAGCAGCAGCGCTAGAACGGGACTCCGCCACACCAGGCCTTTCCAGGGGCCCCGCTCCGCAGGAAGAAAGCCCCCGAGGCCCAGAATAGTCTCACCCTCCTGCCCTGCTGTGACCCCCGCCCAACTCTCCAGTATCTTGGGGCGGGGGGAGGGGCGGAGGGCTCTGGGCTGTGACCCCCCAGCCCGAAGGCTCAGGGGTGGGCTGCTGGGGGCTCTGTTCTGTGTTAAACTCCTACCCCGGGCCCTGGAAGGGTGGGGGCTGGGCTTTCAGGCTGGCCCCCAGGGGCTCCCTTGCTGGGCTGAGTTGTGGACGTGGGAAGAGTGTTGGGCCCACCTTAGTCCCTGCCCGCTCTGGGCCCAACCCAGTTCTCACAGTCCCTGCAGCGCCTCCACTAGCTCCCGGGCCATTGCTCCAATCGCCTCCTTAAAACCACCCATGGACGGCTCCAGCCAACCGCCCAGACCTTGCCTCTCTCCTCCTTGCCCATCTCTGTCCCCTCACGTGCTCACCACGGGTTGTGCAAGAGCCTTCTTCTCTACACCATCTGGAGCAGCCTCTCCTCGCTTCCACTCTGGTAACACCCACTCTGGGGTGGGGCCAATCCCCAGAGATTGCTAGCTGTGACCAGAGGTTTGTATAGTGACAGGCTCCCACTAGGTGAAAGGTAGGTGGAGAAGAGGAGAGGGCTAAGAAATCAGCTTCATGGGAAGCCCCAGCACAGGTGTCTTGGAAGGCAGGATCAGAAGCAGGGGGAGGGGGAGGGGAATCTAGCCCTGCAGTGTGGAAGCTGCAGGAAGGTCAGGGAGCATGAGGAGGGAGCTACAGGTTAACTACAAGAAGGAGGGGGCGGTTTGGATGGTGAAGCTCAGACTGAAATGGCCCAGGAAGCTGTTGGGTGAGCAGGGAGTGCTGCTCTCATGCACTTTGCTGAGAAGAGGAAGGGGAGAGAGCAGCAGAATGAGCTGGGAAAGGTCTGGGGGGAAGGAGCTGCCCACACAGGCAGTAATGGGGGAGCAGGAACCAAAGGACACTAGAGGGAAGGGATGATTGGAAGCTGGCTGTGCTGGAGGAGGAGGTGCTGTTGTGGGTGCCCTCGTGGACTGGGGCCAGATAAAGAGAAGTCCGTGGATTCCTTTGCCAAGTGGTGGTTGGGGGAGAAAGGTCTCACCAGATTGGCAGAGGGAGCAGGAGAGGCAGGACTTTGGGGAGATTCCAGGAGGGCATCTGTAGAGTCTGTGAGGAATCTCCCGGGGCTAGATGGCTATGGAGCTGGGGCACTGCCTGTGTCTGGATCTGCAGGGGAAGGCGAGGTTTGAATGGGCCAGATTTGCAGGTCCTTGGGAAGGAGAGGTTGGGCCATGGGGACAGTTCTCTGTGCAGGAGGAGGTGTTGGAGTGACCTGACAACGCAGGGGGCGAGGAGAGCTGGCAGCTGAGACACTTTCTGCTTCATTCTGCAAAATCCAAGGAAGCCCAAGAACGGTGCCACCCCATGTCCAGGGGAAAGGACTGAGCGTAACAGGGGAGAAAACAGCCCATGGTGATACAGCCTCACGCTACAGAGCAGCTGCCACCCAGTCAGACCTGGAGGCCAGTGCACGCTGGGCACATTGAACTGACCTGCCCTGGCCCCAGAGCTGGGGCTATTCACTAGTCCAAGGGCGGGCAAACTTTTTGGCCTAAGGGCCACATTGGGTTTCGTAAATTGTATGGAGGGCTGGTTAGGGGAGGGGGTCGTGGCCCAGCCCCCACCTCCTATCTGCCCCCCCTCCCGGGACTCCTGCCTCATCCAACCCCCCCTGTTCCCTGATGGCCCCTCTGGGACCCCTGTCCCCTGACTGCCCTCGGACCCCCGCTGCCCCATCCAACCCCTCCTCTCATTCCTGACGGCCCCCCTGGAACCTCTGCCCCATCCAACCACCCCTTCTCCCTGTCCCCTGACTGCCCCCATAACGCCTGTCCCTGACTGCCCCCTGCTGCCCCATCCAACCCCCCCCTCCTTCCTGACTGCCGCCCAGGACCCCTGCCCCCATTCAATCCCCTGTTTCCCCCCCGATCACCATCTACACCCCCACCTCCTGACCACCACCCCGAACTCCCCTGCCCTCTATCCAACCCCCCCTGCTCCCTGCCCCCTTACCGCGCTGCCTGGAGCACTGGTGGCTGGCGGCGCTACAGCCGCACCGCCTGGCTGGAGCCGGGCCACGCTGCTG
The DNA here is from genome assembly GCF_002925995.2 of Terrapene triunguis. NCBI lineage: Eukaryota > Metazoa > Chordata > Testudines > Emydidae > Terrapene > Terrapene triunguis. Next base: position 30,126,439 of record NW_020664447.1, read on the forward strand.
CCACCACACAGCATAGAGACCAGGTCAGGCCAGGCTCTGCAGCGCGCTGCCCCAGGAGCTCAGAGTCCCACTGCCCAGAGCATTGCACCAGCAGCGGAGCGAGCGAGCTGAGGCTGCGGGGGAGGGGGGACAGCAGGGGAGGGGCCGGGGGTGAGCATCCCGGGCCAGGAGTTCGGGGGCCAGGCAGGATGGTCCCGCAGGCCGGATGTGGCCCGCGAGCAGTAGTTTGCCCACCCCTGCACTAGAGCAACATCTGCACTCACCCTGCCAGGGCCATTATGGGAGGGGAAGAGCATCTGGCCCTATGGGGCAGAGGACAGAAGGGAGTCAGGACAGAGAGGGTCAAAACCAAAGAGACACTGAAGACCCCACTGAGGATGAAATCCAAGGAGATGCTCAGTGGGGAGGAAGGAGGGGTCAAGGCAAGAAGCCTGAGAGGATGTGGAGGAAGAGGGCAGGGGGTGTTCAGAGCAGGAGAATGGCTTGGAGACACCTAGAGGGATGTGACTACTGAAGGGGAAGGATGTCTTGGAGGGGAGGGGGGAATGGCGTCAGAGCAGGGGGCTGGTCTCAGCATGGTATAGAAGGTCAGTGGCCTTCCCTGAAAGGGCCATAGGCAAGGAGCAGGGCAGATTTAGCAGGAGGTGCATGTGATGGATGGGTAGGCAGCCAGCCTCCCCAGTCTCCCTCCCGGCTGCAGCTTTAACCACAGGCAGCCAGGCTCCTGCAAGCCAGGGCTGAAGGGGAGGCTGTGGAATGAATCAGCCCATCCCAGGTGGTAAGGGGCAACAGGCAACTCCTCCCGCCTCAGAATAGGCCCTTTTCCCTACCACGAAGGGCAGGTTATCATGGTCCCTGGAGAAAGCTCACTAACCCCAGACAGTCCTGCTCTCTCACCGGCTCCAGAGCGTTAGGGTACCTGCCCCTTGTTGCATATAATGAGTCCATGGGGAAGGTTTAGCATCCCCTGCCCTGGCTCCCTCCAGTACTGAGATCCTGGCAGGGAGGATGTGCTGCTCCCGTCCTTGGGGAGTAAGAGCTGCTCAGCTCTAGGGAAAGCACCAAGGTTCCAAAGGGAGGGGGTGGTGGTTGACCCCCTTCTGCCCCTGTCCTGTGCTTCACGGACTCAGAGGCTCAGCTGTCTGACCCAGCTGCAGTGTGAGCCAAGCAGAGGGGTCCCCGTGTTGAAAAGGATGCAGATAGGATTAGCAGCAAAGCGATGTTCCTCACTCCCTAGGGTCTCTCAGGGCCTTTCCAGGCAGCAGCAACAAGAACCAGAGGTCTAGTGGCTGCAGAGGGAGCAGTCAGGTATGGGGGCAGGGAAGTATGCAGGAGTGGCAACCGCAGCTGGTATTGCCTGGCACAGAGTGCAGATCAGATGGGGTCCCAAGACCCCTCATTATTATGTTTGGCATTTTGGATCCCATTCCAGTATCACCCAGAGGTCTGAGCCAAAGTGAGTGAAATCCTTGGCAATGGGAGATGCTGCCAAAATCTGTATAAACTCTCACAGCTCAGCATAGACAGCCTGCTTGGGAGAGAGCAGGCATGAGGGATAGGTACCCTGGATTTGAACATCTGAGGAGCCAAACTTGTGAACAATGTAATTAGCCAGCAAGGGGGCAGGTGGAGTCAGTTGCAAAAAGGACCGACAGTTTTGCAAGCACATTTCAAGTTATTTTTATCTGGAATTGGAACCATCAGGGGGACTGAAATTATTCTGAACATTTTTGTTCCCTCTCTTTCTCCACGGAATACCATAGACTGAATAATGGCCTGAGTTTATCTCCAAGGGTTGGGGTTTTTGTTTTTGTTTTCTTTCCAACTCAGGCACATGGATGGAAAGTGACTTGCATAGCAACTCAGTAGTAGAGCTTGGCACAGAACCCAGAACTCCTTGCTCCCTAGGCCAGGGCTTTAGCCAAGCCTGTCCACCCCCTGCCCTGTTTTGCTTGTCTGTCCTACGCTTGTCTATCACTGGGACAGCATTTTGAAACTAGTGTTTAGCTGCTGCCCCTGCAGGGGGAGCTCAGACACAGAGTTCTGGTAGGTCACACTGAAACGAGGACTCTCGTTTTGTTTTTGGAACTGTTTCCTAGGGGTTTATGCTCACAGCAGAGGACAGGGTAGTGCATCCTGCCTCCAGAAGGTGGAGGACATGCTTACTGTGCACCAGGGAGGGCAGTCATGCCTGTGTGGTATCCCAGTTGCAGAGAAGGCTCTCACACCCGTACTGGGGGCAGGGAAGAAGTTGAGGGATATAGCAGAAAGGAGACTGGTACTAGAAGAGCAGAAGAAACAAAGAGACAAAGTCCATGATGTAGAATGGACTAACTCCATGGAGAGTTTTAAAAATAAGGACAGCCAGTTTGCACTGAGCAGCCAATGAAGAGGTCTGCAAGTGTTGAAGGCTGGAGAGGAGGGAGCTGCATTAGCCCAGGCCAGAGGAGATGGGAATATCACCTTGAGCAGACTGGAGGCTGTGTTACACAAGGCCACGTTGCTGAGGTGGGCAGAGGATAGCCCAGGGCCAAGGCAGAAGCAGAGGTCAGAGTGGAGGTGAATGGGAGAGTCTGAGTAAAAGGGGAGATAGAGTTTAAGGTGCTGCTCTGAGGGCCCAGTAGGGAATTGGATAGGACACTGTCTCTAGGGGGGCTCTTAGTTACCTTAGTCCCATCCACTCCCAGCAGGAGGTGCTGTAGAGAGCAGGGCAGCAGGGTTGGCTGTAGTGAGCTCCCAGCCTCTGCCTCCGGAAGGTGGGCTGTTCTGGCTCGTTCTCAATGCTGAGCTCTTGTCCTTGCAGCCTCTTTGAGGAGAGTTTGGTGGGAAGGGGCATGAGCTTGTTCTGGCTGGCGCTGGGTTCCCCATGATAATTCCCAGCTGAGGTAGGAAAAGCGGAAGGCGGCTCTTGTCCCCTCAGCTCTGCCTTCAACCAGCCAGGCTGTGTAATTCTCTGTGACAGTTCAATTCAGAGTGAAGCCAAGAGCTTCACAGCAACGGACACACAAAAGGTGAGTGCACTGGAGCCTGAATAACGAACAGAGCTGCTTTCCCCAGCATGCTGCCGGGGTGACCGTGTGGGGGAAGGGAGCGAAAGTTGACCCAGTGTTTCTCCCCCCACACTGCACCCAGTGTGTCCCCTCCTATAACAGGCCTGCAGAGAGGGTCTCACACAGCTGGGGCAGTTGATTCACTGGAGCCAGGCTGGGTGTGCTGCCATCACACTTGGGAACTGCCTAGTCATAAGCAACAGTGAGAAGGTGTGTGCCATGTTTCCCTGGTTTCCTGGGGCTTGTAGGTGGGGAAAAGGGGCTGACCAGTGAATAGCCTGGCAATGCACTTGGTACAGGGCAGAAGGTGAAGCCAAGCAGAGCTGCGCCCCCTGTATATGGACCTAGTGGGAAGCATCACATCTGCAAATGCATTGGCTCCAAGCAGCTGTAACCTTAATGCTCAGCTAATCCCCTCCCCTCCTAGTACCTGGATTTCACCTGCTCCCTGGGTTGGCGGTTGCCATTCCATGTATAGGGGTTTTCTCCCTCTTCTGCACAAGCGGCCTGGGGCCTGTCCCCTTCTGTTTAAGCTCCAAGCCTGGGTGAGGTGTACGGGATTTGTAATGGAAAGACTGGGGCCTGGCCTTCCAGAATGGGACAAACTCTGGTTTGGGAGCTACGGTCCTCTCCCCTTTGATCTCTGCTGTATTTGAGACACTGTGGACCCACAAATCCAGCTGGTTCAGCACCTCTTAGAATCAAGCATCACTTTGGAAAATGGGGCTATTAATGACATAATTTCCAGGGCAACCTCTGCTTGACACCCTCTTCCCCCTCACCCCATCTCTTCAATCAGAATGATGCCTCAAGCTTAAAAAGCATTGTGAGCAGTAGCTTAGTGCAGTCCCTGCTGCCTTGATCTTTCTGCCAGCTGGGAGCCTGGGCTTCAGGTGCAACCTGTCTAGCTCCCCCTGGTGGTGAAGTTGTACCTATTTAATGTGCAGGTTACCCTCTGACATTGTCACCCACCAACCCCTTGGTATTGGCCTTTGGTGGGTGTGGGGGAAGTTGGCATTGTCACTGGCTGTACCAGCTCAATGTGTCTATTACTGCCCTTCACGGAAATGCCACCAATGGGGAAAACATCAGAGGAATTCTCGTTAGTCATGGGAAGAGCAGGTGAAAAGCTGTTGCCCATCCCCCCACTGCCAGGACCCTTTGTTCACACCCACAATGCTGCGGGATCTCCTGGAGCTTTGAGGAGGGGACAGATGCATTGATGTCAGCAGCAGCTCAGACCCCACCAAAGAAGCTTTTTGCAGAACAGCTCTAGAAAGGGCTCCAGAGCTAGATTTCAACCCCATCCGATGCAGGGGCATCCGGGCTTAGGGTTCAGTCTACAGTGGAAACAGGTGAGCTGGGGAATTCTGAGTCTGGATTCTGGGTCCCACCCTCCAGGTCTCTGATTTGGAGTTGGGCCCATTTCTAGCCACCTTATTTACTGGAAACTAACAGGGTGTAGTGAGTGGGAGGAGAGTTGAGTCACTGACCTGCCCACGCAGGGACACTGCACCTCTGACTGCAACCCTAGCCAGGGGCCCTGTCAAAGAAGTCAGCAGGTGTGGAGCTAAAGTAGAAACTCAGTCAACTTAACAAATGTACCCACTGCTCAATAGTACAAACACGTGCACAGTCCCACTGTGCACATACTCTCTCCAGACACACTCCCCCATCATGCATCCACAGATGCATGACATACATGCTCTCCCACTGTGCACAAGTTCCTCCATTGCACATTCAAACACAGAGGCATGTGCATGCACACCTGTAACACTGACAGCCCCCCCAGTCATCGGTGGGCAGGACTGAACCTGGGGCCTCTGGAGCTTAGTGCATGAGCCTCTACTGCATGAGCTAAAAGCCAACTAGCTGTTAGCTAAGGCTGTAGAGCAGACTCATTTTATCTCTCTCTAAGTGGTCTCCGTGCCACTAGATGGGCCAGAACACCCCACCCAGGAAATGTGTGGGTTACACATGCACAACTCCTACTTCCATGTCTTCCCCCTCCCCCTACACAGACTGGCCTTCTGCATCCATGGTCCCTTTGTGGCGATATGGTAATGGACTGACATTAAGGGAGCCAGCAGGGGGAGCAGCTTCACTTCTAAAGCGCCACATGAGCTCCACATTGTGTGGGGGGTTTTTTTAATCTTCTGTTTTAGTTCTCAAAAACTGATGGTCGTGGTTTTTTTCTGCCCTGGATTCTTTTGGAGCCGGATAAAGGTTCCATGGCAGCTGCCGTCCCCCCAACGTCGAGGATCTTTGGCGTGGGCGAGGCGCCTGCTGGGCGCTGGATAAAAGAGGCACTGGGAAATGTGGGCATGGAAGGGGGCTGGGGAACCACTGGGGCTGGGGAGTAGGGAGCAGAGGCTCATTACTGCCAGCAGACAAACAGGACAAACAGCTTTCCAAGGGCCGGAGCAGCACAAATCCCACCCTCAGGCAGATTGGCTTTCCCAGCCTCCTCTTGGCTGCTCCTGGTTTGAAACTGGGGAGGAGAAGAGATTGTGATGTTAATGTACCAACCCACACCCTGTACCAGGAGGCCTGAGCCCTCTTCCCACCCTGATACTCACCGGAAGGGGTCCCTCCCGCAGGAGGGGACAGAGAAGGTGACTCCAGGGAAGCTGAAAAGCAGGGCCCAATCCTGCACTTTCCCACCACCGTACATCAGTGGGAGCTTGAGGGGGGGAAGGGGGGAGAGAAAGAATCAGGCCCAAGTGTTGTGCAGAGCTAAAGGCCTTCTCTAACTTGCGCACAGGGCCTGGTTTTTCACGTGGCTACAGCAGAGCCTGTAGAACCCAGAAGAGGCCAGGAATCCGGCCACTTCCACAGCGAAACCTGACTCTCCGTACATAGAGGCATATAAAGATAGTTACAGCTTTGTGATCATCTGTGATCCTCTCAGGGTGGGCTCTGTGCGTGTGGCTGTAAGTTGCCTCCTCACCAGGCTGGTGTGGACAAGCCCTGGCTGGTACCTTTGGCTGCCCCCTCCTTTTCACTCTCCGGTTTCCTTCACCTGGAAACCAGCTAGGGGTGCCAGTTTTGGTTTTATGTATTCCTGGAGGTTTCATCATGTGACATAATCTTGAATTAACGATTAATCTTCTATTCTTGGAGTCTCCAAGACAATCCTGGAGGGTTGGCAACTTAAAACCAAAGTCTGCTCACATCTCGGTGGTGACATGCCCATCCAGATGTGCCTTCCTGGCTGGTTCAGGGAGGAGGCGACTGCCTTTTGATGTGGGCAAGACCTTGGGATTCCCAATGGTTTGTCTGCATTTAGCATATGAAGGCTCTGCTCACCCCCACCCCTGCCTGCCCTTCCCCCTCTCCCCCCAGGCCCTTCTCCACTAGGAGCTGACTTTCCTCTTTGTTCATACCTGTGGAACCCTGAAAGTCAAATCCTGTCAGGCCCCCTGCTCCTGGTCAAGGTGGGTCTGAAGGGGCAGCATTTAGACTACACCGAGTTCCCAGAGGGACAGGCATATGGTTGTGAGGTAGGGACATGCATGCTGGGCCCACTGCCTCATGCCCATAAGCTCAGTATTGAGGCCAGCAGCAGGATAAAAGGGGTTGAGCTGCTGGAACACTGGGGAACTCATTATTGGAGGGGGGGGGGCGCCTACTCCTCACCCAGCTAGAGGGATGGGCTGGACAGGGTATCTGGGGTCACCTTATCCGTCCCTCACTCTGTAGTGGGAAGGACTCACTCCTCCTTCCTTCATGCACCTCTGTAATCTAAGGTAGCATCTATTTAAATATGGCTGCAGACACCCCACTGTGAGCCCTGACCATCCAGTTTGGAAGGGGAGGATTGGAGTGGGAGCTGGATTGTACCATGGACCCTCTGCAGACTCTGTCTATGTCTGAATGTCCCACAGCCTGGAGGGCTTGTAAGTTGGGGACACACACAGGCTGGGGAGTCTGGTCCTGTCACACTCACTGTTTGTTGGTCTGTGGTGGCAAGCCAGCCTCACTTTCCTGCAGACTACAATGGCTGCCTGTGTCCCATCCCTGTCCCCGAGCCTGGCTTAGGAGCCTCCCGAATCTTGCAGCTAGGTGAGGCTCCCACTTGACACACAGAGCCCTAGAAAGGGCCCTGACTCCCTCCTGCTAGGCCAGGCCAAGCATTAGGGCTGATGGCGCTCAGAGTGGTAGCCTCTCCCCCATTTCCTGTCCCTCAGTCCCTCCTCCAGCCCTGGGCTTTGCCTAGGGAAGAGATCTCAGCTCAGAGTTTGGGACTGCACATGTTTCCAGCTCTGTCCTGCAGAGTGACACACTGGGGTTGTGAGGAGAGTCCAGAGGGGGCTGCACAGAAGAGAGTGACCCAGACACGCTCCCCTGAGCCCAAGCAATCCTGCCCATCAGTTCCAGAACCCTCTTTCCCTCCCCACCATCAGCCCCATGTCCCGCTCCTCACATGTGCCATCCCTCACACCTGGGTCCTCCCCCTAGTGCACAGGCTTGGCTTTCTGTGCTTATATATCTCCCTTCTTCCACGCAGAATGCAGGTCCGTGGGCTCTTCCTCCTCCTGGTGCTGATCCTCCTGGCTGCAGCCTCTGAGGCTGGTAAAAACAAGAAAGGTGAGGGGCAAACTCATGGCTGCTTAGGAAGAGAACTTGTCCCTCATCCTCTACTCTGTGGGGCTGGTTACGGGTGGGGGCAGGGGATGTTCATGTCTCTGGCTGCAAGTGAGGGAGGGTAGAACCCCTGTCTATGGGACCAGCTGCTGTTCTGTATCCTTCGGAGTGACTGCCTGCTCCCTCCTCTGCACTGCAGACAAGGTGAAGAAGAACGGCTCCGAGTGTGAGGATTGGCGCTGGGGGCCTTGCACCCCAAACAGCAAAGACTGTGGTGTGGGCTACCGTGAGGGGACCTGCAAGGAGGAGACTAAGAGACTCAAGTGCAAGATCCCCTGCAACTGGAAGAAGGAGTTTGGAGGTGAGTGCACAGCCCCATCCCAAAGAGACTCACCAGGCTCAGAGGGCAACCAGGGACCACCAGCTTCCCATGGCTGTGGGGAGCTGGAGTCTTTGTGGTTGTTGTCCCTTTAACATATGGGAGCCCCAACATTACCCTTCTCCGGACCATACAAGCAGCTAGACAGGAGCCCAAGTGTGCACCTATGACCTGACCTTCCACTGCCTTGCACCCAATGTGCTAATGTATCTGTGTGTCATATGGAGCCTGCATGTCCCAGTATGCAATGGTCTGGCCTGGCCATTCCCACCTGGCAGAGGATTGCATGGTGGGACATGTCGTCTCTGCAGACCACACCTTTGTTACAGGCTGGGATGGCCATGAGCTGCACAGTGGGCACTCCTGGGTTCAGCACATCTGTGAGATAGGGAAAAGAGCAGTGCATTGTAGGTGCAATGCAATGGATGAAAGGCTAGACGCAAGTCAGGTTAGCTCTGCCATAGGAGCAATAGCCGTTGCTGAGCTCTCCACTTCCCAGAGAAGGTAGGGCACCTGGCCAACGCAGGAATTTACTACCAGGGAAATGAGCAGAGACTAACCCTAGCTGGAGGGTTCCAAATTCAACTGCTGCTATTGGACTCCATTTGGGAGGGCCCCTGCAGTAAAGGCTGTGCAGGCCACCTTAGGCCCTTGGTGACACCTAGGGATATCAGGCTGTATGGGCCATTGATCTGACCCAGTGCAGCAGGGGCAGGTTAGATACACCAGTAGTGTGATGCAGAATGGGGTTCACCGGACAGTCTGACCCAGTAGTACCACACAACTGATCTTTGCTTTACACTTGCCCGGCTTGTGAGTCCTGCTTCCCTTCCCAGAAGTTGAGACCTGGCGACCCCTGGGCCAAGCCCCCTCTGAAACTATATTAGCTGGTGCTGCAATCATCAAAGCTTGAGGGGGATGGGGACTGGGGCGAGTAGCCTCATCTGCCTTTGCCCTCCAGCTGCCTAACTGTGCCTCACCATTTGGGTATCAGACCTTTTGGAATGGCCTGTTTGTTGAGGCAGCCCCGTGAAGAACAGAGTTCAGGTGTCAAGTCCCCATGAGGGAGCATGAGAGCTATACAGATGCTATCAGGGTGTTGCATCCATGTGACACGGGGCAGTAGTGGCCCCACATGCTGCATGTGGCTGGTGCTATTCACTCAAGTAGGATGACCCAATGTCTTGCAGGGCCTGACGAGGCAGTGTGGTTGCTGGCTGGACTAATGTGAATGCAATACCAGGCTGTCCGATTGAGCAGCATGAACATAGTTTGGCTGCCAGCCCAACACTGTTCCTGAGGCTCCTAACGGGCTGCCATTTACTCTGGGCCCTGCATAGAACTAATGGCTCCAACCTCTCTTCCAGCTGACTGCAAGTACAAGTTTGAGAGCTGGGGCGGGTGCGATGCTGCCACAGGTCTAAAGGCCCGTTCAGGCACCCTGAAGAAAGCCCTGTACAATGCCGAGTGTCAGGAGACCATTCAAGTGACCAAGCCGTGTTCTCCCAAGACCAAGTCAAAATCCAAAGGTCAGTCCCCACCACTAGAAGTCCTTATCCCACCTCCGTGTGGGAAGAGCCATTGTACGTCGGGGGCATGACACATTCAAGAGGAATGCAGCCATCCCAGGTGGGGATGTGATCCTGTTGGATCTCCCAAGCTAAGCTGTGTCTGTCTGGATTGTACTTCCAAGGACAGCCCTAACACTGCAGACTGGTGCTGGTGATTCATTAGGAAGGGCTCTGAGTCAGTACTGACCCTGTGTGCTGGCAGGGTCTGTGGAGCTCTCTGCAAATGCAAGAGTAATCTGTTGGAGGAAACAAAACACTCAGGTCCTAGATACATGGGCTCCTTAAGACGCTGGTTCTTTTCACAAGAGCTGGGTTGTTAACTCTACCCTGGTGAAATTCTTATTCAGATCATTACATTCCACAGGGCTCAAAATCCCACTACAGGAGTCTGTAGGTGAAATCCTGTCTCCATTGGCAAAACTCCTATGGACTTCAGTAGAGCCAGGATTTCACCCTCTCTCGCTCCCTTACTTACCTGGTGTGTTGCATCGCAGTGCACCCTACAGAGAGTTGCATTTCAATGGGGCTTAAGCAATTTCTGCTTATAAAACCTGAGAGGCATTTTGGGATCCTTCAAGGTATGAAAGGCCCCCAGTCCATTCTCACTGCTGGTCATTAAAGGGTCTTGATACAGTTTGCTTGTGCCCACTGGAGTCAAAGCTGTAGCTGGGAACTGCCATCTGTGCTTGCCATCTACTTTTGAGTGCCAGACAGTGGTATATAGATTATTGAGCTGGTTTCCTCAATGCCTGGGCAGGCCTCACTCTATGATTGTGACCAGGACATGACCAGTTGTTGGATGTCCTCCCCTGCTATTCCCTGCCAGCCCTACCTGGTCACTACACCCCCAAAACACAACTGAGTTTAGTGCAAATAATATGGTGCCTCCTGGTATGTCAAAGGACAGGAGGTCTGGGTGATCCGCTAGCAGATGGTAGCACCACATGGGACTCTGGGGATGGTAAGTACTGTACCCACTGAGCAGAGACTTTCCAGGCAAGTGCACTGACTAGCAGGGTTCACCCTCCCTTGGTCCTGGCTGGATTCACTGCAGCTGCCTGGCCTATGTGCCACTGCAGCCAAAACCCAAGCCAGTGGCGTGCAGGCAGCTTTGTACCAGGTGAGCTACAGACATGCTGAAGTGACCTCTCCAGATACAATGGGATCGTCCTGCAGATGCACTAACTCATGTCTTGTTCCATTGTTTCAAACAGCCAGGAAAGGGAAGGGGAAGGACTAGAAGGGACGGGCCGACCCTCCCGTCTCCTAGACACGGTGCCTGAACCCATCTGGACATACACCACTCGGCGCTGCAGCATGGTCCCCCCACTCGGCGATGTTTTGCCAAATTCCATTCTTCCTCTTCCCCAACTTCATCCTTAACCATGATGCCTTTTTTAATCACTAGTTGTGTAGAGACCAAATCCGCCCTCGCCTGAAGAAGGTGCTGTTTACCTTCCCCATACCCACTCTGTGCCACTGTCTGGCACCTTTATTTGGACCCCAGTGTTCCCTTCTCTGCTTCTGTTTTCAGCTATTCAGTGCAATGCACGTGGGGTGCTCTGGGCTGGGAGCAGCTGGAGCCCTTCACGGTTTTGGACCCTTTGTTGGAGCTAAGTGGCCTTTGGCACGTCTCTGGGAAGCTCGTGACCTGTCTGATTCACAGCGGTGCTTTAAGGAAAAAGAAAAGCTAACCACTGAATTAGCAAGTAACCTGGTTACAGAGGGCAGGTATGATGAGAGCAGGAAGGGATGAGCCCCAGTGCGTGGCTGGGCTCATGTGCAATGGAAACATTTGGAGATGTGTCTCGTTATTTCTGGTTTCCTTGACTTTGCAAGAGGCACGATGTGTGCCTCCCAGCGGTGGTCTGCTGTGTGCCTGTAGCCTCCCCCTCTTCACCTGCATTTGCTCACAAGTCGTTCACCTGAGGACTGGCCTCTTCGGTCAGGGTGACCCCTTCCTGCTGCCTGCTTTTCCACCAGCAGGTGCAAACCCAAAAGTCCTGCAGCAACCAGGAAAGAATCTCCCTCAGGTTCATGGGCCTTTCCCTTTTCTCTTCCTTTTCCTTCTGTTTCTTCTAATCCATGTCTGTGCTGGGGCACTGTGGCCTCTCCCCGCTTTCTGCTCTCACACAGGTGTTGGGCCAGCCCTCACCACTTTGGGATTTTTTTTTTCTTTTCCAATAAAAGTCTTTAAAAAACAAACCCATCGCTAGTACCACATTCTGCTTCTGTTCTGGGAACTCTGCCGGGGTGCCAGCCAGGAGAGGCTGTGACATACTAGCTGCAGTGACGGTTATTGCTGGATCAGGCCAGTGGCTGCTGCCTAGCCTGGAGGGTTAGCCAGGGCTCCACTGGGGTGGTTGGGCCAGGACTCTGTTAAACCGATCATGGCTTAGTTGAAATAAATAAGCCAATAATGGGGTAGGAAAGGGCAAGCAGAACAAGAATTTCAGGTAGGCTGGCATCAAGCAGCTATAGCTACCCTTGGCACTGCAGCTCTTGGTCTCTACCCATGGGCATGCTGGGAGCAAAGCTCCTACATGAGGTTAAACCTCCGTGAGGGAAAGGTGCGGAAACCAGATAGTTACCAAGGGAGGTGGGCTTGGTTGCAGTTTATGGTGCCAGTCTATTATTATATTGGAGAAGGGTTCATATTTGAAAGGAGGCTTCCTGGCTTGGCTAAGCATTGGAACAAATCCCCCCCTTGGGGAGATGCATGAGCTGACTGGAGTTTGCCCTGAGCTCCATTTGCTCAGGAACTCTTGAAGTCTTTAGATCATGATTGAAGGACGTCAGTGACTCAGGCAGAGGTTATGAGTCTATTACAGGAGTGGGTGGGTGAGGTTCTGTGGCCTGTGAAGGGCAGGAGGTCAGACTAGATGATCATGTTGGTCTATGTGTCTACGAATGCTGTCTGAGTTTGTGCAAAGCTGATAACCTCCCTGCACCCTGACACGGGCTCTTAAAGCTTTCACAAGCCAGGTGACAGTCCAGGGTTCAGACTGGTTTTTCATAGGCACATGGAACAGTGAAGTCCCTTCTCTGATTGTCTAACCCCCTGTTACAGCTGGATGGAACCGGCTGGGTTACGATGCTGGACTCCCACCTCCCCAGTCCCACAGGTGATTAGTTATGGGACTAACCCACAAGATGGAGCCCACTACTAGCTATTCTAGTCACAGCGTCTCCCAGCAGGAGGTGCTACAGAGAATAAGGCAGGAGCACTTGTGGAGGCGCTCAGTTGTGCCGGTGCCAGCCTCCCACCCAATGCTGTTGCAGCCGGTGCTCTGATCCCTACAAGGGAACGCTGGGCTAATCAGCCAGGAATGCTGCTGCAGGGCCTGGGGCAATGCCTAAAAGCCAGCATGGCTGCGGCGCATGGGGTAGGAGCCTGGCTATGAGGAAGCCATGGCTAGTCCAGGATTAGCCACTCCCAGCAAGCCTGGGAAAAGCAGCAGCTGAAGGGAAGTGACTGGAGGAGCTGGGTGGGACTTGCTGCCCGACTTGTTCCCGTGGCTGTTGTACACTGATTGAGGACGACACGCTGCTATGAGGATTAGTCTCTGCAGCCACTCCAGGCATGGCGAGGATGCAAATAGACTTAGACTGCCAACAAGAGACTTAATGAGATGCCGTCAACCTCCAGAGAGCTATCAACTGTCCATAGTTAAAGGCTCTGGCAGGACAAATGAGTTACAGGGTGACTCTGCCCACTGCCCCAAGGCCTGTGTTAGCCTCTGTGTGGCACAAGGCAGAGGGAGGCCTGCCAAGGACTCAGCCTATGGCCAAGCCCCAAGGGGCTGCTTGTCAGACTTCGCGGCTCCTCTCTCGGAGCTCTGAACCCCACAACAGGGATGGGTTGTGCTCTCCTCTCTCATGCTGCTGCCCAGGGAGTCAGAGACCCACCTGCCCTAAGAGGAGCGGCCCGCCATCTGCTCAAGCATGTCAGTCTGGCCTGCAGATGCCCAACAAGCTGCAGCCATGGTCCTTGGTTAGGCAGAATTTGGATGCCACATCCCCACCTTAAGAGAACAGTGAATTAAATGCCATCAGCATCTTCCCTCCAGCTCTCTGATCTGCTGCCAGCTTTGTACTGAACTCAGAAGTACAGGACAGGAACCTGCTCCTCACTGTATTAGTCTGTATCTAACCACCCCGGCCTCCTACCGTCCCAATTCCCATTCGAAGGCAACACATCGAGCGGGTAGCTGAGGAAACCAGGGGCCATTGGTACCAATGTATCAGATGTTTCCCTTGTGTGGATAGTCTTTAAATCCACTCACCTCATTCCCAGCCCAGCGTAGCGCTGGTAGCCATTATACTGCCCCACTGAAGAGGCTAGTGCCATCAGACATGGGGTTAGCTGAAGCCACTGCACCAGCCTAATGGCCCACGTGTGGTTGGAGATCACTGCAGGCAGGGGCCCTCAGGCCTCTAGCCAGTGACACCTCACTGAGGGGCAGCTGCCTAAGTCCTCCCCTCAGCCCTCCCCCCCATGCCTTTAAGGGAGAAAATCCCAGCCCCAGGCACCTGTGCTCACTGGCATTCCTCAGCTATGGCAGGGTTATCGCTACCAGACCAGCACAGTGATGGAGCTGATTGAAACCAGACCTAAGACCAATAAGAAGTTGCTTGGGCATATGCTGTGTAAGGCAGCCCCCAGGCAGAGTGTGCACTGGCCCCACAGGCCCCTCTGCATTCCAGCCCCCCACTCTTTGCAGGCCCATGGTACGGGTGTCAGGCCCTGTGACTGAGCAGCCCCAGAAAGCCCCTGATCACAAACCACTGGACCAGGAAAGGACAAATGTAACTGAACCAATTGACATTCATTTGCCTTAATGAAGCAGCTCCCTTGCCAGCAGAGCAATCCAGCCAGGGCAATGATCAGCTGCAACCCACTAGTGGCCCATAAGCCAATTGCAAAGCCTGCCTCAGTCCAAATGCAGTGTTGTGTCTGTCACCAATAAAATAAAATGTACTATGAAGTGGGCATGCACCAGCCTGAATTGCTGCAGCTCTAGCACAAATTGGTAGACCAGAAACCCCACCCCGCATGGTGATGAACAGCGAGACCACCGCTGCAGGCTTGGGCCAGCCTCACACGCAGACCCTCCCAGCCCCTGCAAAAAGTGAGCATGAAACAAAGAGGAAAGACAATAATATGGGGCACTGCAGCAGTAGACACATAGGGGAGAGGCCAGAAGTGTCCTGGCCAGCAGGAGGTTCTGCGGGAAGGAGATCAGGCTCTGTTCCTGGCAGCAGGGGCTGAAACAAAGGGGAAAGACCCTGCCATAGAGTACAGACATTTGGCAACCACCTAGCCCTGCCGGGTGGCCACAGAGCCCCTCTGTGTAGGGAGCAGAACCGCCTCAGGCTTAGTGTTTCTCTTTCAACCCTTCATGTGCACCACCAACAGCATGTTGAAGGCTTTGCTGGAGAGGCCAGTGGGGCTGGGGACAGAGCCTAATCAATGGCTCACACCCAGGGTCTGTGAGGAGGCTGGACGCCGAAGCCAGCTCCCTGAGAACGAATTACTCACTGAAAGGCCTTTGGGTTCAGGTTTGATTCCTTTATTCATTTAAGTGGGTTCCACTGGAGTTGTAAGGATTAAAAAAAAAACGCAAGGCATTTTGGGTAACACTATGCAAATTATCCTAAAGGCAGTGGCAGTGAGGCTGATGCTCTCGCAGGGCAAAACGTCAGCCTTTGTCTAAGTTGCACAGTATCCCTGGGGGTGGGGGAACGGAGACCCTCCATGTATAGACACACGGTAGTCCCACCCAGCCACTGAGGGACACTGCGCACCTGTGTAATCCCCCCCACCCCCCATGTAGGACATCGCCTGTGCCCCACACAGCTTTCAGACTCTGCCCAAGCAGGAGGCCAGCGATTGACTTTGGGAGAAGCTGAACAACAGCGTTAATTGGTTTGGCCTGTACACAAATACGCTAGGATTTGGGCTGTATATTTACACTGAACCCCACATGCTGAGGACTCCATGACAACACTGATGAGAGGATCACATCCATTTACAAAGCTCCATGGCCAGCTCCTTCTCACACCCCTGGGTGCTTGTCTGCACCCGGATCAGTAGCCGTTGGGGAGGTCCACATTGTCCCCTCCCCCAGGGTCCAGAACCCCATAGGCGAAGTGTCCCTTCTGCACCCGCTAGGGGAACACACACTGTGACCCATACGCCCTTAAGGGAGTCTTGGCCACACCAAGCAACTCCACAGCCTCTTCCCCACTCCCTTCTAGCTAGCTGATCCTTAGCAGCAGCATCTCCCCTTTGCAGGCTGCTCTGCACTGCTGTCCTCTGAGCAGCACAGCCCCAAAGGACAGTTATTTTTAACGCTGCCACGCACAGTTCTCAGAGGTCACATTCCCTCAGGGCTGTGGAGATAAATCTCTCACACTGACATTTTTTTTCTTTGCAGTATTAAGCTCTTTTGTTTTTCAGGGTGGCATTTGATTTTATGCTTATCACCTAGAAACAAGTCTCTCTCCGTCCGGCTCCTGCAGGGATGGGATGGAGTTCAGAAAGGGAACCCCGAGGATGTATCCCAGGAAAGACTTTCAGACCGGCAGATGGCTCAGGCTGTTGAGCACCGCCCCAGAGGGAAGGGGTGAGAACCCCATCCATCCCGTGGGATGTTTAAAGCCACTAGAGAATGCGTGTTCGGGAACAATCCTGTCCTGGCCCCAGGGAGATGGTCTGGGTCAACTAACAGGCCTTTTCCATACAGTCCAGGTTGGTCCAAAAGGAATCAGCTGACACCTGATGTATGACAAAGTGGCTGCTCTATGTTCCTTTTTCTCTTGGGCGGTATGTGGTTTAAGACCCTGCTGAACCCCTCCTGATGCCAGGAACCTTCTCTCCACGTGCACTGCAAAGCCATCAGGATGCTCAAGGAGTGAAAGAAGGGATTTCAGTTACATCGTGTCTCACTGCACAGTGACACTTCACCCCGCACACAGGTGTAATCAGTAGGAACCCATTTAGAAACTCCACGGTTTTACCTAGAGAACAAAGATAGCTGCCAATTCAGCCAACATCTCCAGAGGGGGGAGCTACATGGGGTTCAAGGTAACCATGGAACCTGTTGGTGGGGATACTCCTCTGGTGTTCCCTCTTCCTTGTTTTCTTCCAGTGCAGAGTCAGGGATTGTGTAGGAAGAGGAGCTGCTCTTTGATTTATGTATGTCTGAGGGCTCCTTAGGTAATTCCTCAGGCTGAGAACAAGTAAAAGAGCTGCATCTTACAGCTGCTTTGGATTTTCTTCAGCATTGGGAGAAGGGCATCATGTGGACTCTCTGAACAGTCTGCATCTCTTGTGGGTGGGGAGCAGAGAGCCCCCAAAAAGGAGAGGCAAAGGAATGAGTCTTTGTAATCCTGCCAAGCAGTCCCTCGGTGCCAGCTTATCTAGCTGTGCCAATGTTCCTGTACTGGCACATGAGAAGGTGCTTAAAGGTCTTCTTGAAAGTGGCATTACAGAGGGCATAGCAGGCTGGGTTGATGGTGCTGTTGACGTAGCAGAGCCAGTACCCAATAGACCACACTGTCTCGGGTACGCAGGTCTCGCAGAAGGTGTTAATAAGGACCATGACATTGTAAGGAGTCCATGTGAGAATGAAGGCAAGCAGGATGGCGAATATGGTTCTGGTGACTTTTTTCTCCCGGGCTGCCATCTGACGCTTCTTCCGCACCTGACTCCTGGCAATGCTAGCAAACTTCCTGGCAACATTGGCTGGGCGATTGTTTGAGAGGGTGTTGGCCCCTGTCTTAGCTGGGACAATCTCAATGGCTGTGACGCATTCAGTACCAGTTTGCTTGGTGACAATCTTAATCTTGGACCACTTGGAGGTCGGGTTAACCCGCGGGGGGGCAGGGCTCTGCCCTTGCCCAGCTGGTAAGATTTCTGCCACCTGTTTCTCTTTTGTGGTCTGGGTGATGCTGACTGTGCTGGATTCATTGGAGGTCTCCTTCTCCTCTTGCTGACCTGCAGCCTCTGTCTGTGCTAAGGGTTGGTCCTCCACTTTACCATTCCTCACCTCCTCCTTCACCTCCAGCGCCCTCTTGGGAGAGTTGTTGTTGTTCTGTTTGATCAGTGGGCTCTTAAAGAAGCTGAGTGGCTTAGTCTTCTTCTCCTTCTTGCCCTCGGGCTTGTGCCTCCTCACTCTGCTCCTGCTGGCCAGCGAGATGTGAATGTACAGCACAGTCATGATGACCACCGGGAGGTAGAAAGCAGCGATGGCCGTGCCAAAGGTCACAGCCGGATTAGATAGGAACTGGATGTAGCACTCCCGCTCCGGGACTGTCCTCTTCCCAACGATGAACTGCCAGAACAAGATGGCAGGTGCCCAGAGAACAAAGGACAATATCCAAGCTGCTGCAATCATCAGCCCTGCCATTTTGGTGGTCCTTCGAGCCGGGTAGGTCAGGGGCTTGGTGACACAGAAGTACCGGTCAAAACTGATGATGAGTAAGTTCATGACAGAGGCGTTGCTCACCACATAGTCCAGCGCCAGCCAGAGGTCACACACCACGGCCCCCAGCGGCCAATAGCCTTTGATGATATAGACGGTGTAGAGGTTCATGGAGAAGACCCCGATGATCAGGTCAGCACAGGCCAGGCTGAAAAGGAAGTAGTTGTTCACAGTCTGGAGCTGGCGGTTCACTTTGATGGACAGCATGACCAGGATGTTCCCCACCACAGTGACCAGGCTGAGTGAGCCGGTTACCGTGGCAATGAAGACCAGCTCCACTGTTTTGTACTGGTTGGAAGGATGCTGCATGTCCCCTTCAGATCGGTTGCCATTGGTGAAGTTGTCATAGGTAAGGTTGGCCATCTTCATCTGCCAGGGCTGAGCAGAGAGGTTATGCATGGATTCTGCAGTGGGGAGGGAGAGAAAGGAAAAATATGACACATAGGCACCCTTCTCCCTTCTGCCTTCTTGCTTCTGCAGTTGTGGTCTCCTTTAACCAAGTTTCCTACGAGTTTAACCGTATTTTTCTATGTATGTTGTCTCTGGTTTTGCAAAAAAGGATGGGACAGTTTTATCCCCTTCTCCCTAATTTTCTCTCTCCTATCACCCCCAGACCTCTTCCCATATCCTCTAGCTCCACGGTGATACCCTTTTTGGCCCCGACTATTAGACTTTTTAAAACAATGGAGATTCATCAGCAGAGCTGTATGAGAGGAGCCCAGGGCTGGAATAACAGGAGGCTCTGGGTTAGGACTGAGATGTATGAACAGAGCTGTGTGTGAACAGCCCAGGGCTGGAATAGCAGGGGGAAGAATAATGGGAGAGGAGCAGGAATGCTGTAGGTCAGGACTGAGGCATGTAGACAGGGCATCTTGGTTTTCATAGGCCTTTCTTCTTATTATATCTATATTAATGAGCCGGGGAAATGATGCAGAATTAAGTCAAGAGGAGGACAAATTTTGCTCACTTATACCCCTTATACTCCATTGGCTTTCCTGGGATGGTACCAATGTAACTAGCAGCAGAACAGGTCCAATCCCCTTCTTGCATGCTGCACCCAGAGGAATGGAGTGAATTCAGGCCTCTTTCCCTTGCTCACAACCTGGAGAAAAGACTCTTGTTGCCTCCCCATAACTGAAGTTGTAGCTGAAAA
Organism: Terrapene triunguis; assembly: GCF_002925995.2. Lineage (NCBI taxonomy): Eukaryota > Metazoa > Chordata > Testudines > Emydidae > Terrapene > Terrapene triunguis. Next base: position 30,145,668 of record NW_020664447.1, read on the forward strand.
GAAGCCACTGTGAGAGAGTGGAGGGAGAGTCTGGGTTGAGTGAGCGATTGCACAGCCTGAGCAGTCGTGTCTCTTTAAACCTCAGCATTTTCCCAGGCCAATGTTGTTTTTAGCTAATGCTTGAAAATCTCATTGTGCTGTACCATTCCCATCTGCCCCTGCAGCCCTCTCCACAGGAGCTGTTCATGGCAGCAGTTTGTGTTCCAAAGCGGAGCAGCCTTGGAAGCATCTCTCGGCTTTGTTTTTAATCATTGCATGAGATTATGGAGACACAAAAAGCTCCAAAGGGAAGCTCTAAAGAGTGAAGCCAAAGGAAGGGTCCAGCTAACAGAGCTCCCAGCCCATACTCGAGGCGTTTGCTATGGAAATCCTGCCCTCTGCTGTCTGCTTCTTGTACTGTGCTGGGTGACTCACCCTGAAAGGGCCCCTGCTCCCTGCAAGACACTGATGGGGCTACATGGATTCCGTGGGGAAATGAAGCAGAGTGAGAATGGCTCGGTGGGGTAAGAAGCTGCAGCAGCTCCTCTTTTGTGGCAAGGCAAAGCAGCAGGTTCAGGTCTCCTTGTGCTTCCTGTCCAGCTGAAACACCATTTTCAGCCGGTGTTTTACCAGATCTCAGGAGAGTGATGGAAACTGATGGTGAATGCAGGAAGTTTGGCCTTCTCTCTGAACAGCCCCGCTACCGTTCAGCCCAAGATTTTAAAAGGGAATTGGGTGCTTGTGAAAGGGGCCAACCCAACAGCCATGGAAGTGAACACAGACAGTGTTTATCTAAAAGACAGGTCCAGCCTGGGCAGCAGCTGAGCAACCTTCCTCTCCATCTCCCCACTGGCCACTGATGTTCTTCAATCCTCAGGAGCGGTGCAGTCCAGGGGGTTGTACAACCCTGTTCACTGTAGCAATTCTAGTGGCCTTAAGCCAGCTCCCCGGCCAGGGCAATGGTGAGCACTGGGCTGTCGTGTATATGTCACTGCCTCAGGTGTGTCCCTGTCTCATGTGGAACAGCGGGAGGGAGAGCGGGTGCAGGGAAGAGAAAGAGGATCGCTAGGCCTTCGTGACCCCACAGCAGACCCAAACAAAATAATGGGCTATATCAGGGCCTGGCATCCTGGGAAAGCTTATGCTGGGGTGTGGGGAGAACTCACGTGGGTCTCCAACAGCAAATGGCTCCTTCTGGAAAGCAAGACCTGGAAGAGAGACAAGAGCAGACCCCTGATCAGGTAATGAGAGTGTGATCTGCAGCACTGAGAAGCCCCTTTAGGAGATACGGCATCTGGGACGAGCTCTGAACATCAGCGTGTATCCAGCAATATTCACTGTCCAACAAATGGCTGAGCACCTGCCCCCCTAGGCGCACCCAGGCAGTAGGGTGGTCAGAGAGGCAGCTGATGTTCAGCAGGCTCAGTCTATAAGAGGCCAGGCGGAAGGATGAGGCCTGCTGGGCAAGGGATTCCTGGAGCTACAGTCCATGTGCAGTTTCTTGCCAGACGGCTCAGTAGGGGGAGGCTGCAGGGCTTGGATGAGAGATTCTTTGAAGTCTATCATAAAAATATGTTAATTAAAGCCCTGGGCCTAATGTAAGTGTCAAACCTGCCGAGCTGCATCCTTTCCCCTCTTTGAGGCAGGGCAGGGTGGGAGCAGCACAGAGTGGGGCTGGAATGCTGGTACTCCCACTGAATCGCCAGGCCCAGCTGAGCATCCCACCAAGTGACAGGTCTACATTGCAGCTGGGAAGGTCCTCCCAGCACAGGTAGATAGACACTCATCTGCTCAAGCTAGTGCACTAAAAATAGCCCGGTGGCTCAGCAGCCCCGGTGGCGGCTTGGGCTAGCCACCCAAGTACATACCCAAGGGCTCGGGCAGGACTGGACTCAAGCGCCTAGCCTGGGCTGCCGGCTGTGCCATTGGGCCACCGGGCTATTTTTTTGCACATTAGCTTGAGCAGTGCTAACGTGTCTGCCTGCCTGCATTGGCAAGCCCCTCCCAGCGGCTGTGTACACATCCCCAAGGCAGGTTAGTCACCAGGGGCTGACCAGCCAGGCAGTATGCCAGCACCGGAGTGACAGACCAGACTGCCAGTGGGACTGAGCATGAGCCACACCTGTGCCCCAAAGGGTCAAAACCTGTGTGAACTGGAGAGGGTCTACCTGTCTCATGCTAGAAGTACAAGTGCTCCCTGATCGTCTGCTGCATCCCCCTCCACATAGCACATCACCCCATGGCCTGCCTGATCCTCTCTCATCAAGGTCCCCCCCCAGCAGCTGCTCCCCAACATCGGTCTCTCCCATAACACTCCTGCTCCTCATGCCTACTGACCCCCTCTATGCTTTCTGACATCCACAAGTGAAGTCTAACAAGATGCCCCCACACAATCCTCATCATGCTCTTGTAACATGCAGGAACCATGCAGAGTCCCAGCCACAGAGGGGGCTGAATGCAGCTCTCCCCATCCTCTCACTGCACAGACACAGGGTACCCACCATAGGTACCAGGGGCCTTTCACTCCCACACTGCACTCCCTGTCCCCCAGGAGAAACCCAGGGATAGGGGCTGCACCTGGGCAGAGCTGCATTTAACCCCCTGGCCCTGGTACAGAATCTTGCTTGATGTCTGATTTTCAGAGTCTCATGAGCAAATAGAACTAATGAGCCAGTCACTTGGGATACGTCTACACTGCAGTCAGACACCCCCCCACCCCACCCCCCCACCCCCCGCTGGCCTGCGCCAGCTGACTCAGGCTCCTGGAGCTCCAGCTGCAGCCTGAGCACTGGGACACTCCCACCTTGCAGGGTTCTAGAACCTCACCTCCAGCCCAAGCCTGAGCATCTACACTGGTATTAAACAGCCCCTTAGCCCGAGCCCATGTTAGCGGGCGTGGGCCAGCTGCTGGTTTTTAATTGCAGTGCAGGCATACCCTGAGTGACTAACTAATATCTGCACCTGATCAATAGTTCACTAAGGAGTGGATCCGCTGCAGTCTGATTAACCCAACCAAGATTCACCCTGGGCTGGGACCGTTGGCCTCACCCCACAGCTTAGTGTCAAGACCCTCCATTCTCTCCAACAAGCGACAGAGGGATTATCTAGCCCCGCCCCCACCCCCCCACTGGACAGCCTTGCCTGCACAGGGATTATCTAGGGTTACCTAGGGTTACCATATGTGGAGTGTCCCAAAAGAGGACACTCCACGGGGCCCCGGCCCCGCCCACGCCCCGCCCACGCCCACGCCCAAACTCCGCCCCCTCCCCCAAAAGTCCCCGCCCCAACTCCGCCCCCTCCCCTGCTTCCCGCAAACATTTGATTCGCGGGAAGCAGGCAGCAGGTAAGGTGGGGGAGGGAGGGAGGTGAGGCGGCGCGGCGCGGCCTAGTCTGGCCCCCTCCGGCGGCCGGCCCTGGCCCCGGCCTGGTTCGGCTCGGGCCCTGGGGTGCCGGCCCCGGGCCTGCCCCCGGCCGAGCACCCCC
>NW_020664447.1:30149529-30247458 GCF_002925995.2 Terrapene triunguis
CCCGGCCCCGGCTCGGCACCGCCGGCCCCCGGCCCGGCCCCCGGCCCAGCACCGCCGGCCCCGCATGTCCCGATTTTCCCGGACATGGATTTGGAGCCCAAAAAGCCGGACATGTCCGGGAAAATCCGGACGTATGGTAACCCTAGGGATTATCCCTACCCCAGCAAAAAACACGTGCACACCCTAAGCCAATGCAGCTCACTCACTAGACATGGCTCTGCTTTCTGGGTCACATTGTCAGCCTGTAGCTACAATTATTTAGTTTGGCTGCAGGCTGCTAGTGCAGAATGTTAATGGGATCAAGAAATCCCTGGCACCTTTAACTCCCTGAGCAGCCCTTGCCACCTTCCCAGGGGAGCCACTGAGACATCAGGTCTCATTATGCCAGCTTGGTACCAGCAGGAAGGAGAACAAGCCACTGACAACCTGGGGCTATTTCCATCTCCTTCACGGAGCCATCAAGAGCCCCATAATTACTGCATGAATAAACCAGCGGCACGTGTGACTCTTTGAGGCCTGCCTGAGAAAGCAGCCAGCACCGTGACTCCACAGCCCACACACAACTGTAAGCAGAGCCGGCTCCAGGCCCCAGCCGACCAAGCACGTGCTTGAGGCGGCACCTTAGAAGGGGCAGCCAATGTTGGGGTGGCGGGGGGCGCTCGCGGAGCTTTTTGTTTTTTTTTTCCAGCGGGCGGCACTTGAGGGTTTTGGTTTTTTGTTTTTGTTTCGGCCAGGCAGCGCTGGGGGTGTTTCGGCGGCGCGGCGCTGGGGGGGTGGGGGCGGGTCTTCGGCAGCGCGGCCCAGCGCTTTGGGGGTTTCGGCGGCGTGGCGCTCGAGGGGGGGGGCGGGGGTTTGGCCGTCCCAGCGCGGCGCTCCAGGGGATTGGCCGGCCCCGTGAGGCACTCGGGGGATGGGGGGGGCGCTCTGGGGGTTTCGGCGGCCCGGCGCGCCGCTTGGGAGGGGGTTCGGCGGCCCGGCGCAGCACTCAGGGGTTTGGGTGGCGCGGCGCTCAGGGGATGAGGGGGGGGCGCTCCGGGGGTTTGGGCCGCCCGGCGAGGCGCTTGGGGGGAGGAGGAGGGGGTTTCAGCGGCCCGGCGCGCTGCTTGGGGGGGGGGTCGGCGGCCCGGCGCAGCGCTCGGCGCTCGGGGGTTTGGGCGGCGCGGTGCTGTGTGTGGGGTGTGTTACGGCAGGGCGGCGCTCTTCTTTTTTGCCTGGGGCGGCAAAAAAGTTAGAGCCGGCCCTGACTGTAAGTGAAACTCAGGAGACTCCATGCAAAGTGGCCTGGCAGGGACAGAATCTACAGGTACTTATCACACAGTGCATCTGGAGACCTGAGGGAAAGGAGTGACTGTGAGAGTTGCAAACCCTGGCAAAGGAAACCGTTCCTGTCTGATTCACACCCCAGCTTGGTCTGCTGCACCCAGCGAGTCTCACACCCTGCCTGCCCTTGGCCACAGACAATGCTTCGGTACTTCTAGAATGCAGCCCGGGCCAGACACTGTGGCAATGAGGCCATCTCCTCTCACTGTATTTTTAGCTGAGTTCTACAGAGCCACACATTCTGGAGAGTTCATTAAAGCAGCAGAACCTTTGGGGGCTTCTCCCTGTGTAGCTGATAAAAGCTCGACCCACCCTGACTGAAGCCCACCTAACCTGCCCCAGAGGCCGTTAAATCAATTTCCTGATAGAGGCCTGATTCACTGGAGCCCACTGGGTTCTACTGGGAATCTGCAGGGGGAGAACGGGGCCCTAGATCTGGGGGACTAACTAGGCATTGGGATAGAAGAGCTTCAGTGTCATTAGCCATGACAGGATCCAGTCAGACACTAAAGAATGCAAGGCAGGAGAGCGAAGCGAGGGAGCCAAGGGAGAGGGCCCCATGAGACCTGACCTGAATTGCAGACAAATAAAACAATGTTTTACAGGCGCCTTCCCAATGCAAAGCGGAAAATCAGATTCAGATGCTGTCCTCAGTGGGGGAGGGTTTGGGAACTCAAACCTCTGAGACAAGGCGTCACAAAGCCACTGGGCCAGTGCTTGAAGGTGCTTTGGGGCACAGGAATAAAGTGAGCACCTAGAGCCAAAAGGAATAGGGAGGGTAAAACCTCCACTACCAGATGGCCACCTAGCCCAGCCCTGGGACAGGGGAGGGGGCGCTGGAGCAGGCCCTCCCTGTGGCTGGATGATGCTCTCTGAAGAGTCCCATCTCATGGTTTTATGAAAGTTCATTGTGAAAGTGGTAGCAGGAAAGCAAGTGACCCCTAGACACCCTCACGCTACTGGGGCCTTCCCACTGGGTCTCTGAGCCAGCTGCAGCATGGAAGCAGCTCCCATACTCAACAGCTAATCCTGCTATGTGCCCCGGAGCCTTTGGCACCATGGATCACCGAGAGGCTGCTTCCGCCCTGCCCCCCACTAGATATAGATGGAGTCCTCGGAGGTGGCTCCATTCATCCATTGGATACGAAGCCAGAGACTGGCGATGGGTTTCTCCTCTCCCCAACTGGGGCTGCCCCAGGGGATTTGATCCTAGCAGCTGTTACTCAGCATGAGTATGAGGCCACTAAAGGAGGACTGAGACATGTCACAGGCCCGCATGCCATCTCGACAGATGCAAACTAGCAGTGCAGCCACCGTGCTTTGGGAGCCTGCAAATAGAGCAGCTGCTACAGCTCAGCCCAGGTCAGCAAGGAACCTGTTGTAACAGTCATTTTACCTGCTAATGGTGAAAGTGGGGCATAGGCTCAGGATCCTGCTTGACTCCTCACTGCTCCTAGAGACACAGGTAACCAGTTACCTCTGGGTTGCCAAATGACTATGATCAATCATTCTTCTCCAGTCAGCCCCTTTGACAATGATCCATGCACTGGCTGTGGAAGGTCCCCCTGCCTGGGTTTGACACCAGGGGCTAGTTCACGGTGACCAGCACCTAAGCAAGACTGACTGACATCACATGAGCGCTCATGCTGAGCTGGCTGCCAGCTGAGTTCCAGATCCAGGCCAAGGTCCTAATCTTCATCTGCAAAGCCCTGAATGAGCTGGGGCCCAGTTACCTCAGGGGCCATCTCTCTGTCCTTTCCCCACCACACTCACCGAGCTCGACTGAGACACTGGCCACACCCAGGTTTAACTTTGAAACAGTCAGGGGCAGGGCCCAGGACTATGGAAAAAATACTACAGGAGACCAGGCTAAGCCTGCATCTCAGCACCTGCAGAGCACCCTGTAAAGGACAGCCAGTTCCCAGGGGCCTGGGAGCGAAGAGCAAATCAGGCCCCAACACAGAAGGGATCAATTGCTGACCCCTATGGATGGAAAGAAAGTGGGATGATTCCTGAGGTGGACTGTGTCTGTGGCCTTGGGAGCTATGCTATGAATGAATGAATGAATGCCAGCTCTTCTCCAGCGGGATCCTATCCCCCAGGGGGTGTTTAATGCCGTCCGTTCATCACTAGAGTGATTAAGTGCCCTGGGCCCCTCTGAAGACACTTGACCTGCAGTTTTGAAGGCTGGGCCCATGGGGACGTAACAACTTGGCCCCTAGTGTAACAAAGAGACACACAAGGCTGCTTGTTAGGCTCCATTACAGCCCTGCAGACAAGTCTCCTGGGTGTAGGCAGAGGCAGGCAGAGACACACAGCTCCTGGGGTACCACACAGGCCAAGTAAAGTTATAAAGACCCAAACTGAGCTCCTGCCTCAGCTCGGGCCACATGACTGCCCCCCTTTCCTCAAACAGGAAGTACGAGATCAGAGGATGGGAGAGTCCGTTTCAGTGCTACTCACCAGAGCCACAATCCCCCCAAACAGGGGTACTTCCCTATTACTCTCCACTCCCCAGACCTGTGAGTGCCACTTACTGGGCATCTCCAATGTTACTGCTCAAGCATCAGGGCCCTGCACAGATTGGACTGCTGACTGCAGACTGAGGTTGTTTTCTCAGGTTGTGCGCACAGCATATGGGGGAGGAGGGGGGCTGTTGTGCCTGCCCTGTTCGTGTGCTCTTCTCTGCACCTTGCCCTGCAGCCACCCTAGGACACATCAGCTGAATCACCACCTGTGCTGCTTGAAAAGCTCTGAGGCTCAGGATGTGCTGGCTGGAGGCACAGGGCATCCAGGGGCCAAGTCCCCCCTGGATTGGCCTGTCAGATTTCCCAGCTGATATTCACTTTAAACGCAGACAATTTCTTTCTGTTTCGAAGTCTCAGAGACGTTCATGCGGCAGGTGCTACTGGAAGGAGAGCTGGAGAGAGGGAGGGAGCTGAGGATCGGGGCTGGGTGATGGGAAATGGGCTGTGGAGGGGAGAGATGGGGCCCCCCGCCCGCTTTCATTTCCTTCTTTCCTCCGGTCTCATTCTCTGTCTCCATCTCTCTCTCTTTATGCCTCTCCTCTGTCTGCTGCCTCCTCTTACTCACTAACACAGGAGTCAGAGGGAAGATGCAGCCTTGGCTCAGACCAAATGACATTTTGAAAGGGTTCATGGGGATGACAACCAGTGGGAGCCATTAACTTCCATGCCAATTGGATTTGCTCCCTGCACTCCCTGTCACTCATCCAGCGCACTCAGCGGATGCTCTCCCAGACTCACTCTCACCAACAAGCTGGAACAAACTCAATTTCTGTCCTCATGCCTCTCTTAGCTTTTCAGCTGTGATTTATGAGTTGTTTTCTATCCTGCTGCCCTTATGCTACTAGGACTCCTTGCAGATAAGATCCATCTAGGTCTTTCTGTGGCCCCCCACCACCACAGTACATGAGCATCTCACAGACCTGATGGGAAAGGCTTGTTATCCCCATTTTACAGATCGGAAATTGAGGCACAGAGAAATGGTGCCTTACCCAAAGAGTTTAGATTGTACGCTCTCTGGGGCAGGGTGTTCTGTGTTTATCCAGCACCTAGCACAATGGGGCTCTGATCCCTGAATGGAGCCATCAGTGCTTTGGCAATACAAACAACAACACATCCAGGGAACCTGGGCTAAACCATGTCTTCAGAGTGCCAGTCCAACACCTTAACCACAAACTGATTCCTCCTCCAGCTGTCTGGCCAGCTAAGAATTAATCCCCACATGCCTCAGCATGGGATCTTCAAGCTTAAAGGTCACATCCCCCCAATGCCAGGGCCAGGCCAAGGCTTGGGGAAAGGCTTGGAGTGGAGTTTTCATTCACTTGTAGAACCATATTCTCCACATCAGAAGAATGTTTTGCCCTTTTCTTGAGACTAAAAAACACTTTTGAAGGGGCTTTAAAGGGGATTAGATCTGCATGGGGAAAGAGAGGTTTATTTCCAAAGGGGCTGAACATTGTAGTCTGTCAGGAAGTCGGGGGTGGGGGAGGTGCAGATAAGCTGCTATTTAAACTTTTGCTCTTGTAACTTGTGTCAGACATGCACAGAGCTTTGAGAAGGTGCCCCATTGTCAAGTAAATAATGCAAGCCCCTGGGAGAAGAATGATTTAAAAGCCCATAGTATTATTAATTATCCTTCTGTACAAAAAAAGGAAATAAACACAGATATTCCATCCAGTGCAATTATCTCCTAGGCAGCAGCTGAACACTCTGTCCGGTGCACTACGGGTGATCAAGAATGCACGGGCCTTTGTTTCAATCCATATATGTAAAAGGAGTCAGGGCTCCATAAACACCATATTATCCTACTTCTAACAATCGATTTCCCACTTCACTTTCTAATGCACATGAGCAAATCCATTGTGATCCTAGGAGATCATCTTGTCCATGAAAACGTTTGCTCTATTTACATAAAACGAGTGCCATTGGATGGGTGGCACTTCCTTCTGGGTGACTAACCCCTGGAACAAACTATGAAGGGAAGTGGTGGATTCTCTATTTCTTGATGTCTTCAAATCAAGACTGGCTGCCGTTCTAGAAGATCGGATTTACTCATACACAAATTACTGGGCTCAGTACAGAGGTAACTGTGGAGGGAGGTGAAATCCTATGGCCTGTGTTATTCAGGAGAACAGATTAAACGATCTAATGTTCCTTTCTAGCCTTAGCATCTATGAAGCATTCATTTTATTGCACATCAAACAACAGTGCATATGCTCATGGCGTAACTTAATCCCGGGTAATTTGGCCACATGATACCAGTTGTCACTGGACTACTGGATGAGTATCCCTGCCAAAGTGTCTCATACTTGTCTCTGAGGTGCTACCACTGTTCAAAAAAAAAGTCACTGAAATTTTTCACTCTTTGTTCTCAGAAATGGCTGAGCTGTGCATGCTCTATTTTCAACAAAAATCACTCCCAGTCCGATAATAATCAGGCCAAATTTCAGCTAACAAGATAAGTGATTAAGTTAGAAGCCTTTGAAAAATGACCCTTTAGAATTAAACTGTTTTGGAAACAGGTGTCACTGCACCTATCATTTTACAGCTCAGTAAACTAAGGTGCAGAGAAATGAAGTGACTCTCCCAGGGTCACACTGCAAGCATGTGGCAAAGCCAGTACTAGAAGCAGTGCCGTAACTAGGTATTTTAGCATGTGGTACAAGCAAGAGCCTTGCATGAGACTACTTCTTAATCCTGCTCCCGTCCCGCCCCGCAATACCCACTCCCACTCACGCCCGCATTGTTTGTTGAATTTTTATCCTGCTCCCACTATTATGGCAGTGGGTCCGGAGGGACACATGGGATCTCAGTCCCTCTGCAGACCTCTACCCCCTATTGTTTTTTTTCCCTGGCCATCCCATTTTTCCGCCCTCATCTCTGGCTTTGCGCCCTAGGCAGCTGCCTCGCTCACCCCACCCTGGTTACCGCCCTGCTAGAACCGAAGACATCTGATGTGTAGGCCACTGTTCTAATCACTAGACAAAGCTGCCTTCCCTCAAAGTATTGCTAAAACCCAGCCCCGGTATCATGTTGCCACAGACTGAGAAGGAACCAGAGAAGAGAGTCCTACCTTGCAGGCTCCCTTTGTTACTTTAGTCCTGGGCCCATCTGCACCCAGCCCTATGAATGCCCCTTAATCTGTCTCACAGCCCTCCTGCTATTCCAATCCTGCCCTCCCTGGGCCCCTGAACGTTGCACACATCTCGATTCCAATTTGCAGCACCACCTGCTATCCAGTACTGGGCTCCCTCCTACTCATCTCTGCCCAATGCACCTTAACCCTGATCCACCTCGCCCCTGCAATTCCAGTCCTGCTTTCTTCTGACCAGAGACCAAACAGTTCTGCTAAACTGTGTGGTGGTTTTGTTTTGGGGCTAAGTGGAGAGACATTCATTTTTGATCAGCGCAGGATTTGAAGCTAGCTCCCTGAAGGTGTACAGCAAGCATACAGATTAAACATACTTCCATGTAATGTATCTGCTCAACAAGAATCGTCACCAGAAATAAAGAAAAACTCTAATAAATTTGTCAGAGGAACATGTACATATGGGAATGAGATGAATTAGATAAACCAATTAGTTTCTCAAAGGCATATGAGTGTAATCCCCTCCCAGAGGAGATTGGCTTCTGATCTGGGCTTATTAAATCAAGACCTTTGGAGGAAGAGCAGAGCTTGAAAAGACGCTGAGCCCTATGGACTCCCTTCCGCCCCAACAGTGGAGAGGCTGATGTATTTATTTAATTACAATTCACATATACTGATCTGAACCTCTAAGTATATCACATGGGATAAAGGCACAAACCTATAGGTCATAAATCTTAATAAGTAGCCACCCTGACAACATTCCGAGTCACAAAAAAACCCTCCCGTACATCCACTCCTCCCCTCCAGGAAATCCTGGAAGAACGGGTAAGGCTTGTGACACAGTCTGAGAGGCTCCAAATATGGCTTATAGCAAATCAAAGCAGGAAGCAAATACCAGAGATCTGGACCCCTGGCCAAGAACAATTTCAGCTCCATCCCCATCACAATTACACCACAGACCTCTGGGGATTGTGGATGTTGCTGTACTCCATGGAGAAAAAAGGCATCTCTCAGGAAGCCTGGTCTCCAATAATTTAGTGCTTTGTAGGTGAAAACGGCATCTTCAACTCCACCCAGAAATCCTCCAGCAGCCAGCACAGACCCCAGAGGCTAGCCATCACCTTCTTCCAATTTCCAACATCCCCCACTCCCTCCTGGCAACGGAACGGGGATGCCACAGGATTAAGGCTGCTCACAGGTTTGGGCCTTTACAAGTAGACTGTGTGACTGTCCACTAGCAGTGTTTCTCAGCCTCTTTGATACCAGGGACCAGTTGCTGCCTTCCTAAACTGTGTCAGGGCAATCTCAGGGACCAGTGCCAGTCCATGGGCTGATCACTGAGAAACACTGCACTAGAACTCCAGGTGGAAGCCTTTTCCTAAAAATCTGGGTTTGGGACCCTTGCCCTGACATCCACCACACCAGTGTCCCTGCACATCCCTTTCCTCAGACCCATGGCCTGGGATCTCCAGAGGGAACACAGTTCTAGGATTCATTGTCCTGTATTGGTCCCAATTAACCCATGTCCTGCTGACCAGGTGCATGATTTCAGCAGGGGTCCCCTTTGGAGCTTAGCTCCAGCGTGTCCTTCGTTGGCCAATATCACACCCTGATGGCATTAGATCCAGCAGCCACTAGATGGCACTCTTGTTTCCGACAAAAATGAAACAATCTGTTCTCCGGCTGTGATAAAGTGAGATTAAATGGTGGGGTTGAGTCAGTAGCTTTGGTCTGGTCAGCATGGTTCTGCTGTAGCTCTGATCTGATTGGTGTGGGAATGCTAGAGCTCTGCCCCATCTAGATCTGGATCCGGGAAAGCTGCAGACTAAGCCCTGTAGGGCGTCTACGCTGCAATTAAAAACCTGCGGCTGGCCCGTGCCAGCTAACTCGGGCTTCCGGGGCTCAAGCTAAGGGGCTGTTTAACTGCTGTGTAGATGTTTGGGCTCATGCTGGCTGCAGCCCAAGCTCTGAGACCCTCTCACCTTGCACCGTCCTAAAGCCTGGGCTCCAGCCCAAGCCTGAACGTCTACGCCGCAATTAAAAGCCCTATAGCCCGAGCCCCATGAGCCTGAGTCAGCTGGCACAGGCCAGCCACGGGTGTTTAATTGCAGTGCAGAGGTAGGGTTTGATATTGACATATTTTGGTCTGGTGATAAGGAGAAAGAACCTGCACTTTTCCCACAGTGCTGGTGCACTTCATGGCTTCACCGGAGCCATCTGGCACAGCACGGGTGGGGAGGCCATGGGGGAATCTAGCTCTCTCTTTATCTATGTAGGCTTTTTACATCACTCATCACCAGGACATTGGACAGTCACAGTAATGTAGCTAGTCAAAGTCAGCCCCAGGTAAGGGGGACAGCGCTGATCTTGCCTCAAGGTAGAAGCTACCTGCCCTTGTCTTCACCAGGATTTTGCAGTGGGAGAGCTAATCCACATTAGTCATCGCACAGTAAAATTACCCCTTGTTTAGCAATGAAGACAAAGCCAGAGTGCCTGGGACACTGACTCCAACATGTGCAGCTGAAGAAAGTGTTTGTTGCCGTTATAGCGCTGAGGGTTAAAGGTCGGTGGTTAATGAAAGGTCAGAACAAATCAGGTTTCATATTTTGGTTAGAGACAGGGACAAAGGAATTTGCCCAAAGCTGTAAAGGCCCCAGCAAGAGTTATTTCACCCTGGTTCCCAGCCTTTTGCTGTTTATCTCTGTTCTCCTAAAAGTGCCCAGAGGGTAAAAATCTAATGGGATTAGTTCTGTCATGTTAAACTGCAAATGCAATGCAGGTTTTAGCATTAGCACAGGCAGATAACTAAGTTCTGAGGAAAGAGGGGTGGGGGAAAGGAAGAGAGCAAGAAAGAAGAGTGGCGGGGAGAGAGAATGATAAATGGGTATTTGTGTGTGTGTGTGTGTGTGTGTGTGTGTGACAGAGAGAGAGAGAGAGACTGAACTGGGTGATGGTTTGTAGTGATAATAGCTTTATCTAATAGTCGTTAATTAGTTACTGAGTCATGGCACTGCTTTACATGTAGTGAGGGATTGTTCTAGTTGACAGATTCACACCCCTTAGAGAGTGTGAAAATGTAGCTCTTAGATACCAGTAATAGGCACCTTGGCAATATGATAGATAGACAGAAAGAATAAAGAATATGGTTCTATTCCTAGCAAAGTGAATTGGCCAGGTTTCATACAGGCAGGGAAGGTTCAGTGCTTGATGGTGTCAGACACATGTGCCAGTGATCTCTGGATAATTAACACGTGCAAATAAATGGGAAGACAGAGAGGGAAAAGAAAAGGTGAATCAATAGTTCACCAGCATTCAATTGTATTTGCTCATTTAAAATGCAGTCACTCCTCTTGCACTGTCAGGAATGCCCCAGACTTGGCAGTTTCATACTGGAAGGAGTCCCTTTTAACTCCTTACCCATCTATAAACAATAGATCGGTGAAAGAGTTGGTGGAATTACTCATTGCAAATAATTTATAGCATAGGGTAGGGCATTTTTTTCATTGAGTAAATTATTCATGATTTTTCCTATTTATACGACCAATTCTGATAAGTGAAAACAAAATTACTGCACTGCCATGATGGAGCTGAAAGTCTCTGACAGTATTACCTGGAGCAATACACACACATGCTGTTTGTCATCAGTCTTTAAGAGTCCCACTCCTCCAAACCACATGGGCAATGCCAAGTATTCAGGTGATTGGAAGGTCTGATTGTGGGCAGGCTGCAGGCAGGGAGACAGGCTGGTGGCACTGGTGGTCCATGAGGAAAGCTGGTTGAACGGTGGCAGGAGGGAGGGTTGAAAATCACAATTCTACTTGATTTATTTATTTTTCAGTTTTTAAAAATGCGCCCATGAAAGTTGCCTGCTGGCAACAATAGAACATGTTTGTTAAAATCATATCAAATTAATTAATCAAAGCAAATGAATTAGTATTAATTTATTCCATTTCAGTGCTCAGAACGGTGCTAGGCACCTCTCTGTACAAGTAAACAGGCATAATCCTCTAAGCAGATAGCTTTCCCCGTCCTGCTCCTAACAGTGTTATGAGTTAGGTGAAGTCTAGTTAAAACCCCATTGAGACTGATAGGTGTGAACTCATCCTTCAATTAACATACATTTAAGTATAAGCCACTGCCTAAGACAAAAGATGTGTGTGACCCCGCCCAGAAGCTCTTGGCTGAGTATGGGTGGGGGAGATGAATGAGAGAGAGAGAGAGGAACTGAGAACAGACAAGAACAGAAAGGGAGAGGCAAGAAAACCAAGCAGGAGCCTGTAAGTTCAGTGTGACCCTGGAAAAAGTTAGAGACCTTTTTGGTCTGGTGTTGGCTAATGGGGCTTGCCGGCTATAAGCTAAGAAACCATTCCTTTTGTTCTTAGTTCCTTCTGCATTCAGAGACACAGGCCTTTGCACATTCCTGTAAATAAGCAAGATGGCGTCAAAGAAAATCCCACAATCTATCAATGTTTACTTCCAGCTGGAACATCCCCAGGGCCCTGTATTTTTACTAGCTGCTCACCTTGAATAGGAGCACCACAGGATCCACTTTCCAAGGAGAGAGCTTGTGAGCTGCTATTCCTGTTGACCCAAGATGGAGCAAATAATGGGGGTTCTTGCGGAAATCACCAAGTGCCAACAGGATTTCAAACAAGCCCCAAAACAGGAGCTGAAGATGTCACAAAAGGGTTTAAACCAGGGGTGGGCAAACTACGGCCCGGGGGCCACATCCAGCCCTTCAGCCATTTTAATCCGGCCCTCAAGCTCCCGTTGGGGAGTGGGGTCCAGGGCCTGCCCCACTCTGCACGGCTCCCAGAAGCAGTGGCATGCCCCCCTCCGCACGCTGTCCCCGCCCCAAGTGCCATCCTCGCAGCTCCCATTGGCTGGGAACTGTGGCCAATGGGAGCTGCAGGGGCGGCACCTGGGGACGAGGCAGCACGCAGAGCCACCTGGCCACACCGCCGCGTAGGAGCCGGGGGGGGGGAAGGGACATGCCACTGCTTCTGGGAGCTGCTAGAGGTAAGCACTACCTGGAGCCTGCACCCCTGACCCTCTCCCACACCCCAACTCCCTGCCCTAGCCTTGATCCCCCTCCTGCCCTCTGAGCCCCTCAGTCCCAGCCCAGAGCACCCTCCTGTACCCCCAACCCCTCCTCCCCAGCCCCACCCCAGAACCCACACCCCCAGCCAGATCCCTCACCCCCCCTGCCCCCAAACCCGCTTCCCCAGAGCCCACTTCCACAACCTGAACTCCTCATTTCTGGCCCCACCCCAGAGCCCTCACCCCCTCCCGTACCCCAGTCCCCAATTTCATGAGCATTCATGGCCCGCCATACAATTTCAATACCCAGATGTGGCCCTTGGGCCAAAAAGTTTGCCCACCCCTGGTTTAAACCAAAGCCTGGAGGTTTTACAAAGGAACTAAAACTGCATCTGGAGGGTCCCAGAGAGGGCCGAGGGTTGCCTTGCAGGCAGAGGTCAAATCTCTGTTAGAGCAACTACAAAGTGTCCAGACAGGTTGGGAAGCCCAGCTGCAACCCTCCCAGGCTAAAATGGCCAGACAGAAAAGAGGTGACCACTAACCTAAGTTCCATAGACCAGATGTTTTTCCATAAAATATTGGAGACCAGGCAAGCTGTAGCCAACCTGGAACTTGCTATCAGAGATGAGCTGCAGCAAGGACTTAAGAACTGAAAATTCAGCTCCAGAAGGAAATCAAAGGGTCACAGAACACCATGGAAGGCAGCCACCTGGGTGAGAAATTGAGCCAGCCAGGGGACTTGGGTAAGACCAGACACTTACAACAGTTTTCTACCCCATTTGTAACCCAGAGAGATCCAAAGGGGAGAGATTGGGCTGTCCCAGGTCAAATAATGCAAAAGCCCCGCTATCTTGGAGGGGAAAACTCCCTGGGAAGTTTATTTGTCTCAGTTCAACTTTATAGCTCAAATAAATGGCTGGGAGGAGGGACAGACAGGGGGATACTAGCAGCCAACTTTGGTGGCCCAGCTCTGATAGTGCTGCAGAACTTACCGCCAGAAAAGGGACTGAGTTCTCCAAACCTGGTACAAGCCCTGAACATCTGGTTTGTAGCTTAGCTGCCCAGGGCACAGCTGAGAGCTAGAAGGAGAGGGAAAGAAGAAACCCCTCCTTAACTGGCAGGGGACCTGCAGAGATGCATGTTCCTGGCATGTTTGGGAGGAGGGATAGCTCAGTGGTTTGAGCCTTGGCCTACTAAACCCATGGTTGTGAGTTCAATCCTTGAAGGGGCTACTTAGGGATCTGGGGCAAATATCAGTACTTGGTCCTGCTAGTGAAGGCAGGGGGCTGGACTTGATGACCTTTCAAGGTCCCTTCCCGTTCTAGGAGATAGGATATCTCCATTAATTCAAATTTTTGGCATATCCAGGTACAACCAGCCTTCCAGGATAGGCTGGCAATGGACCGATTTATAGATGTTAGCTGAACTTGGATTTGCAGCTCAAAATCAGTGAAAGGAGGTCAAAGACACCCCAGGAGATTGTGGAATTTGCCACAGAACTCAAATCTTTCCTTGAGGCCACGCACTAGAAGAGCAAACAGCTACTAGTGAGGATGATGGAAGCTGATTGCCATAACACCTGGAAGTACAGTTAAATGCTGTTACTGAGAGAAAATTGGCTACAAAAAAAATTGCAATAAATGTAAGTCAGGCCAAGACAGACTGTCATACGTGTCTAGTTAAAGCATCTCTCCCAGTTCAGGAAGTAGGGGAACACCAAGTTGAAGGAGCAAAGCTTGGCAGAGGTACAAGGATCAGCCCCACAGTTTTTGTTTAGATCTGGGCAGCTAAAGGACAATAACAGGAGTTTGGCTATTGAGGGCATAACAGGATGTGTGATGTGTATAGGGATAGTGGACACTGGCGCAAACATAATAGTTATTAGACCAGACATACTAAAAAGGCTAGGGAACAAGGAATCCAAAACTGAACCATCTGATTGGTCTGAATGGAGACAGTGACTGGGTTAAGGGCACCCATCCAAAGAGTGGGGAAATTGGGTTTGAAGATTGGACCTCTGAAATTCAAGCAAGAAGTCTGGATGGCTGAAATAATGGATAAGCTAATAATTGGCTTGGATTTCATTATAGCTAATAACTGTGGAATCAGTGCTAGGAAAGGTGTCTTACAAATACAGTCTGTGGAAATTCCCTTGAAGATATGGCCCAGGTGAGACAATGGTTTGTAAGCAACTGGTATGCAGTGAACGAATTGTCTTGTCCACGGGGGCAGAAATCACTATAACAGCAACCTACTGTGGTAGCTCCCCAGAAAGGGAAAGATGGCAAGTAGTTGAAATCTGTCTTGAGACCAAGAGTCTTGGGAGAATCTTAGCTGAATCAGGAACAGATTCCTGGTCCTTGGCTGAATGTTAGTGACAGGCAACACATAGTAAAAGAAGGGAAACCATTTCAATGGTCTGCAGGGTGCAAGTTTGCATTATCATAGGTGAAAAAGGCTTTTGTGACTTAATCTGTCTTGGGCTATCCATGTTTCAAAACCCTTTCATACTGGACACAGATGCAGTGCTTCCAGTTAGGGGGACAGGATGTCAGCTTGGCTGCCCCCAAATCTAAGAGTACAGCTGTGGAATTTGAGGCTAGAAAAGTTGTTTCAGAGGTGAATCCCCCAGTCAGAGAGAATGGGTAGATTATGCCTCAGACAGCAAATTCCTCAGAAACAATACATTAGAATATAAGAACAGCCATACTGGGTCAGACCAAAGGTCCATCTTGCCCAGTATCCTGTCTTCTGACAGTGGCCAATGCCAAGTGCCCCAGAGGGAATGAACAGAACAGGTAATTATCAAGTGATCCATCCTCTGTCACCCACTCCCAGCTTCTGGCAAACAGAGGCTAGGGACCCCATCCCTGTCCATCCTGGCTAACAGCCATTGATGGACCTATCCTCCATGAATTGATCTAGTTATTTTTTGAACCCTATTATAGTCTTGACCTTCACAACATCCTCTGGCAAGGAGTTCCACAGGTTGACTGTGCATTGTGTGAAAAAATACTTCCTTTTGTGTTCCTCGGGCTGATTGAAAGGGATCCCTCCCTGGCATTTGACAGGAAGTCCTGGAAGAGAAAAGCCCCAGATTTGGGTGAGAACAAAATTTGTTTATGTTGTTGATGTGAAATTATCCTGACAGAAAAACACTGTACATATGTAAATATGTAACCGTGTATTATTTTTAATTTGTTAAATTATTTCTTTTCTTTCTGTTTGGGATGGGTGGCTGTTAGGTGTCACCATTTTAGGCCTCATTGGGATGATAAGCAAAGCTGAGATGGGGGTGTTGTTATGAGCTGTGTGAAACCTTGTTATGGGTTGAGTTAAAACCCCATTAAGAGTTCACACCTAACAGTGAGCATAAGCCCCCAACTAAGACAAAAGGCATGTGTGAACCCACCCAGGAGCTCTTGGCTGAGTATTGTTTTGTGTGTGTGTGTGTGTGAAGAGAGATCTCACAGAAACTGAGAACAGATGAGAACCAACAGAGAGAGAGACAGACTGAGGGCTTGGCTACACTAGCGAGTTAGAGTGCATTAAAGCATCCCCGGGCACCCTAGCTCACTACCCGTCCACACTGGCAAGGTACGTAGAGCGCTCTGACTCCAGGGCTAGAGAGCTCCTGGTACTCCACCTCGGCGAGAAGATTAACGCTTGGTGTGCATTGGCTGAAACGCCCGGGCGTCAGTGTGAACGAGGTGTTGCATTACTGCGCTCTGATCAGCCTCTGGAAACATCCCATAATCCCCTTAAATCAAGTGGCCACTCTTGTCATTGTTTTGTAATTGCTGCAGGAATGTAGATATGCCATTTGAAAGCTCCCTTTGACAGCCGGCATGCTTATCTGCTCTGAGACAAAGCAACCATTACTGTGGAATGCTGTGTGTGAGAGAGATAGGTTGGGGGGAGGAGGGGTCTGCTGCTGTCTGAATTTACAAGACAGCAAGCTGACATGCTCTCAGCCCCCCCAAAAAACCCGCTCTCTCCCCCCGCATACACACAACACACTCCCTGTCACACTCCACCCCCCCCCCATTTGAAAAGCACATTGCAGCCACTTGCATGCTGGGATAGCTACCACAGTGCTCTCTGTGGCCGTTGCAAGAGCTGCTAATGTGGCCACGCCAGTGCGCTTGCAGCTGTCAGTGTGGACAGATTGCAGCGCTTTCCCTACTGTGCTCTCTGAAGGCTGGTTTAACTCAAAGCGCCCTACATCTGCAAGTGTAGCCATTCCCTGAGAAGCTGAAAGCATGGTGGCTGACCCTGGATGAAACCTGGAAAGAGGTTTATGGGCCAGGGGAGCAGGCTAAAAGAGTGCTTTTTCTGCTGTGAGCAAAAGAAGCTGTTTCCTGCTATTTGATTCCCTCTGCACTCAGGATGTTGTGCATTCCTTGTAAATAAAAACAACTGCATTAAAGAAATACCTAATTATCACCAATTTCTGCACCCAGCTGGAACACCCACAGGGCCTCCAACCTTGACTGGTCACTTGAGTCGCAAATGGGCAAAAACAGTTACACACACTAGGTTTGCTCCAACCCCCCCCCCCCCTTTCTGGCTGTGTTTGTCTTTATAGCTAACCTGGTCACCCTTTATATTAAGGTTTCGTTGTTATACGAATGTGAGAGACATGAGCAGCCTGCATTAGAGATGGTTAACAAGCACATCAGTAGAAGGTATTATAGGTTACAAGCCACTGTTATAAATAATTTATTGCCTTGCTGGAGCATATAATCTATAACAATTGATTAACCAGCTATTAAAACATCTATTATTCATTTATTAAACCTTTGTAAACTATTTATAAATGGAACCTTAATATAAAGTGTGACTTAGCTTAAACGGCAACAAATATAAACCTCAGCCTAACCTTTATTTTGCACTTAACTATTTTCCCAGGAGAACCTCTTCTGTCCCTGGCCCTAGTTCCCTCTGCCTCAGATAGAACCTCAAATTCTTTTATACTCCTGGGTTGAAGCTATAGGACCACCTGCTCTAGGGCAGTTCAGCAGAAATAGGTCTGCCCTCTAAGCAGCAGGTTACAGGTTCCTGCCTTGAAGATTTATATTAGACATAGCACAATGAGTAGGGGTAATAGGATGGGGGGAAGGAAGGGGGAGGGCAAGGAAGGATGAGGGTGACAGCAACACGGTCATGTGATAATTTGGATTAGTCATGCTCCCTGCATGGAGCTTCAGTTCCCAGGTGTTTTCAGGAGGAAGTACTTGATATTATAGCTAGAAATGAACCTGGAGGAGAGATTGGAATGAGGAGAGTGAAGTGGCCAGTGGATGATAAATGGGAGGGCATTCCAAATGTAGGGCGCGCCACAAACAGACTCATCCCCAGCATGCAGCTGTTGAGCAGAACAAATAACGTCACCCTCTAAAGACTGAACTGATGGCCTTTAGCTGAGCCAATAATGGCAACAAACAGCAATTATCTTTGAAAACTCTTGGATGACACTGACAGGAGAGATTCCAGAGGACAGAAAAAGGGCAAATATCGTGCCAGGGTATGTCTACACTGGAAACTTCAAAGCGCCTCCGCGGGAATGCTCCCGCGGCAGCGCTTTGAAGTGCGAGCGTGCGCGGGCGCTGGGAGAGCTCTCCCAGCACTCCTGGTAATCCACCTCTACGAGGGGATTAGCTCCAAGTGCTGGGAGCCGCGCCTGTCTACACCAGCGTTTAAAGCGCTCAGATTTGCTGCGCTCAGGGGGGTGATTTTTCACTCCCCTGAGCCAGCAAGTTAGAGCGCTATAAAATGTAAGTGTAGACAAGCACCCAATCTATAAAAAGGGAAACAAGGACAACCCAGGGAATTACAGACCAGTCAGCTTAATTTCAGTACCTGGAAAGATAATTAAGCAAATAATCAAGCAATCAGTTTGCAAACACCTAGAAGATAATAAGGTGATAAAAACAACAAGGAGTCTGGTGGCACCTTAAAGACTAACAGATTTATTTGGGCATAAGCTTTCGTGGGTAAAAACCTCACTTCTGTTAGTCTTTAAGGTGCCACCAGACTCCTTGTTGTTTTTGTAGATACAGACTAACACGGCTACCCCCTGATACTTAATAAGGTGATAAGTAACAGTCAGTTTGGATTTGTCAAAAACAGATCGTGTCAAAGCAACCTGATAGCTTTCTTTGACAGGTAACAAGTCTTGTGGATAGGGGAGAAGCAGTAGATGTGGTATATTTTGACTTTAGTAAGGCTTTTGATACTGTCTTGCATGACCTTCTCATAAACAAACTATGGAAATACAACCTAGATGAAGCTACTATAAAGTGGGTGCATAACTGGTTGGAAAACCATTCCCAAAAAGTAGCTATCAGTGGTTCACAGTCAAGCTGGAAGGGCATATCCAGTGGGGTCTTGCAGGGATTGGCCATGGGTTCAGTTCTGTTCAATATCTTCATAAATTATGTAGATAATGGCATAGAGAGTACACTTATAAAGTTTGTGAACAATACCAAGCTGGGAGGGGTTGCAAGGACTTTGGAGGATAGGATTAAAATTCAAAATGATCTGGACAAACTAGAGAAATGGTCTGAAGTAAATAGGATGAAATTCAATAAGGACAAATGCAAAGTACTCCACTTATGAAGGAACAATCACTTGCACACATACAAAATTGGAAATGACAGCCTAGGAAGGAGTACTGTGGAAAGGGATCTGGGGGTCATAGTAGATCACAAGCTAAATATGAGTCAACAGTGTAACACTGCTGCAAAATAAAGCAAACATCATTCTGAGTTATATTAGCAGGAGTGTTGTAAGCAAGACAGAAGAAGTAATTCTTCCACTTTACTCTGTGCTGATAAAGCCTCAACTGGAGTATTGTGACCAGTTCTGGGAGCTACATTTCAGTAGGGTGACCATATGTCCCGTTTTGGCCAGGACAGTCCCTTTTTTAGGCCCTGTCCCGGCTGTCCTGACTGTTTTGACAAAACTGGGCATTAGTCCTGTTTACTCTTGCCAACTGATCATCAGCCCCATACACGGGGCAGGGGAAGGGGAGGATCGGACCTGCCCTGCACAAAGGGCGGGGGAGGATATTGTGGAGGGGGGAGTCACGGGCTGGCAGCAGGGGGGCTCAGAGGACCAGCCCCACGTGTAGGGGAGTGAGGGGGTCATGGGTGGGCAGTGGGGGAGCTCAGGCTGTCCCTGGGTGCCAGTGGGGAGGGGGACCTCAGGCTGGCCCCAGGCGGGAAGCAGGCAGGTCTCGGACCAGCCCCGTGCACAGGGGGGGAAAGCAGTCTGCAGGGAGGAGGGGGATCACGGGAGGCAGGGGACTCAGAGGACGAACCCCGCAGGCAAGCAGCGGGGGGGTTTGGAGCAGCCCCAGGCACTAGTGGGGAGGGGGATCTCAGGCTAGCCCCGGGCAGGAGGCAGGGAGGGCTGAGGCTGGCCCCACACATGGGAGGGCAGAGCAGCGGAAAGGGGCTGGGGCCAGCCTGAGGGTGTCCTTGTTTTCCCTTTGGGAAAATATGGTCACCCTACATTTCAGGAAAGATGTGGACAAACTGGAGAACGTCCAGAGAAGAACAACAAAAGTGATTAAAGGTCTAGAAAACATGACCTGTGAGGGAAGATTGAAAATATTGGGTTGTTTAGTCTGGAGAGGAGAAGATGGGGGACGGGGGCTTGCTAACAGTTTTCAAGTATGTAAATGGCTGCTACAAGGAGGAGGGTGAAAAATTGTTCTCCTTAACCTCTGAGGATAGGACAAAAAGCTATGAGCTTAAGGGCTAGTCTACATTGGCAACACTAAAGCGCTGCTGCGGCAGTGCTTTAATGTGCCTTGTATGGTCGCGGCGCAGCGCTGGGAGCTCTAAAAAAACCACCTCAATGAGGGGTGTAGCTACCAGCACTGGGAGCGCGGCTACCAGCGCTGGGACACTGTCTACACGGGCGCTTTACAGTGCTGCAATTTGCTGCGCTCGGGGGGTGTTTTTTCACACCCCTGAGTGAGAAAGTTGCAGCGCTGTTAATTGCCAGTGTAGACGAGCCCTAAATAGAAGCAAAGGAGGTTAAGGTTGGACATTAGAAAATACTTCCTGTCAGGGTGATTAAGCACTGGAACAAATTGCCTAGGGAGGTTTTTAAGAACAGGTGAGACAAACACCTGTCAGGTTAGCCCTGTCTTGAGTGCAGGGGACTGGACTAGATGACCTGTTGAGGTCCCTTCCAGTCCTACACATCTATGATTCTATGAAACTGGAATCCTTTGGGAAAGCAAATTCCAGAGTCCAGGGCCCATTCCATGATCTCACCCTAAATACCCTGTCACAGCACACAGACATTCCAGTCTAACGACAGCAACTACTGGCACATCTGATCCCAGCTCTCATGTCAGTGTATATAGCGGGAGATGTGGACTCAGGATGCAAGGACCCAAACAACATAGTGCTTTAGTGGTCATTACCAACTCTTTGAATTCAACATAGATCAAATAAGAAGCAGGAGCTGTCTCAGAAGCACTTGAGCAACATGATTCTTTATACCTAGCATCAAGAGGCTACAGTCTGCAGCAGCTATAGCTGCTTCCAAGTGGTCCTCAAGGATAGTGTGACAATTTAGTGAATGCACAAACTTCAAGCCATGAAGAGCAGCTGTTTTTGTGTTGCTTTTGTTAGGACCAGGCAGGCAATTTCTTTCCTTTAACAATATACAAAGCGATATGGGGCTTGGCATCAGAAAACCCAGTTAAGTCTCTAGATGCTGAGCTCTTCTGGATAATTATAACTTTAAAATGGGCCCTGCAAAAGTATGCCCATGAATAACATCAATACCTTAAATACCAACTCCCTCCTTTTCTAGAGGGTTATTGCAAAGAAATTGAGCTCTCAGGCTAGTCAGCTAGAAAGATCATAGAGTGGGAAATAGCCACTGCAGAAGAATCCCCAAAAGTTTTACAGATTTGAAAAAAAACCACCAAAAGTAATTTCCTGCAAATATGTCACTGTTTCATTCCCTAGTGGCTCCTGCTGGCTACAGCAATGAGCTCTCCAGCAATGGTCAATGTAGGCACGCTGGCACAGACTCCGGGCATCTCAGCAGCAATAACTTAATCGTGCTGGGAACCCTATTGCTAGGCAGCATGGCCATTAGCACTCCTGCAGTGGTGCACCCTAGTAGCAGCTGGCATGGAAGTGTGAAAATAATGAGATGCCAAATTGCCAGCATGAGTAGAAGCACAAAAGAAAATAGTTGTGAATATTCCCAGCTCCATTACCTAGTAGAATAAAGTTGCTTTTTCTAAAAAGAGATCCTGCTTCCTCCTGACTTATTTTTCCCAGTTTCTCAGCTGTTTGGCAGACTCAAGGGATGGCTGAATGAGACACTTCAGGTCTCTGGTCTTGACCTTTCCAGGATTTAGCAGCTTCTCTCATCTGGAGATCCAACTAGTCCCTTTTATGAGTTAATGTAGCAGTTGTGAAGCTATTTCTTACTTATTTATTATTTGCATTATGGTAACGCCAAGAGACCCCAGTCAGGGATCAGGATCTCCTTCCGCTAGGCACTGAACACACATATAACAAAAAGATGGATCCAGAGCTAGATGGTTTCAAGAACTCTCTACACTTGTCAAATGATCTATTGCTAACCAATGGCTGTCAACAACAGGACTTCCCCATTCCCCTCCTCCCTCACAAACTGCTAATAGAGATGGGATCAAATTGTCTTCAGCACCACTCCAGTAATCATGATATACACCATGTCCCTCTAAATCTCAATCATGCTTTCTGTACAGCTACTAAAAATGGATTGGTCCCATCCAGACAGGAGTCAAAACATTCTCATTACCAGTGCAGGGGGCCTAAACAATATCAACACAGGTCGTTTTCCAAGTTTGGAGAGATCTTTAAAGTAGAGCAAAATAAGCAAGTGCAGTGAGATTCACCTTACCCAGAATAGTACTCCCAAATCTACGTTTCACTTTTTTTAAACTGTATTTCTATAATTTACTGTTTCAGATAAAATCTTGAAAATGTCCCACAGTGTAGCCAATGCACTAAAATTTTCCTGTGTTTGAAGAGAGCCTAAAACAATACTCCAAGAAATGTGAATTGCTATGGTCATATCAACGAGCATTAACTCTTGAACCTAAAGATGACATTGTTAACTATTTCACTGGTGAACACTGTTGCAAAACATCCAAACAATGTGTTTATTTTACAAATCTAAACTGCTTCCCACCCACCTCCTGTGCCAAAAGACCCAATGATTCCAAATCCAGCTACCAAACCCTTTTCTGACAGCTTCTATTGTGCAGTTAGGCATTGTCAATACAAAACTCTGTTGCAATGTGAAAACTGCAAATGTGGGGATGTCAAATAAATTGAATTTAATATCAATATTGATAACACATAGCCTACTGTTCTGGCTGGATTATTCATTATCATATTTAATTCATTTTTTTTAAAACGTAATTTTGTAATGTACATGAAGGTGCCACAGAATTTCCACTCTCCTGCACCAGAGTGCCACATTATCCAAGGACTTTAACATGGAATTTAGATCCAGTTTGCTGTGGACTACACAGGGGTTTACCTTAAAGTAAAAACTTTCCAGAAGAATTTCTTCATGTCTCCTCTGACCCAAGAACCCCTTAATGACAACTAACAAGGGGGTTACAGGAATGTCCCATGTCTGGTAGGTACATTCTGTCATCAAAGACTATCATGTGAGAATATCTTAAATGAAAGCCAGGGTCACACACCGGTCAATATCATTATGAAATGTATATACCAATACTTTGTATGGATAGTTTAAAATCTGTTATCAAGGCAGAATTGACAAACAGGTTTTCTATCAGGCAAGGGATGTTTATTCACCTGTCTCTCTGTTGAGATGCAGATTAAGCATTGTAAATTAACACAATGAATATCCATTTACATGCGAAGTCAACGGGGAGATGTGAAATCAATAGAGAAGCAGCACAAAGGAAAATAAGCCCAGGGTTCTTATCCTGACTGAGTAGAGACAATGAACTTTTGAGATATAAGTAAAAGGCAAAAAAGACGCCACTTTATCCTGCACCAGGAAGTAAATGAGCAGTGCATTTACATTCATGAAAATGAGATCTCAGCCAACCTTGGTTGAAACTCTGCAGAGGATGTTGTGGGGGTGAGGTAAACTTCTTTAGACAGGAGGCTAGCCTGTTAAGGTTAGTCTCCAGAAAGCATGTTATGATTTTGTTTTATATGTAACTTTTAGTTCCATTATTCTTGCTCACTATCTCTTGAAACCTTGGTAATTAACTTATCCTTGTTTTCACTATCAGTATATCTAAGTGCTGTGATATTAAGCAAGGGGCTGATCTTAGTTGAATCATATAAGCTGGTGTTTACATTATTTGCTTGGGGACAGCACCCTTGGTATTTCTGTGAGTGTTCAGTGGATAAGGAGCTGGTTCAAAGGGACTCAGGGACTGGGGTATACTTATTGTTAACCTGCAAACAAAGTGCTAGCATTTCCCAAAGGAGAGTGCTTGGGTGAGTAACAGGCTGGTGGTGCCAGGGAGCTGACACCCAACTAAGCATAAACAAATGTCCCTCACGCTGGAGACAGGGGGCTAACAAAGTGACTCACAGTCCTTGGTACCCCAAGAACCAACACATCCCATACATAGGCTGAAATTCACCCCTGTGCAGAGGACAAGCAAAAAGCCGATGCACCACTTTAGTCTCTCTCAAATGTAAGTAGTGCACAAATCCTTTGCATGGGGCAAATTTCACCCAGGCAGATCCTGTGGGAGTCTCTGATCATTGTGTGGCTGCACAATTTGAAGAGAAGAGTTGAGTCAAGCTGAGCAGAGCAGGAATGGTGTAGGACAGGATGGAGGCACAGAGTATAGGTAAAGAGTGATTATGTTGCTAACAGGACTCTTATTTGCAGGACCTCCATTAGTGACCTCTGGGTTGTCATAGCAATAGGGCTTTGTATCCATAGCAGCACCATTTAGAGGACTTTGACAGGACAGTACAGTCAACTTCATCTTCAGTGAGATGAGTGTATGATGAGCCCTCACTCAAGTTCAAGCCTCTGAGCTTCATTAGAGTTCAAGTGGGTGCATTATGCTACCATTACAGGTGTAAACAGTGGCACAAAGTCAAGGCCATTGAATACAAGTTTCTTCACCAGAGGCTCCTCACAGAGAGCAATTCTCCAAAGGCCACTATTTTAAATGAACCAGGATTTTATATTAATATATTTCATAAATTAACACTGTGGCCCATGATCAATTATACTGATGTGACAAACTGAAGGGTGTGTGTGTGAAGGGTGTGTGTGTGAAGGGTGTGTGCACAGATGGTGTCTGGGGGAAAGAGAGGGCTTGTGCACATGGTGTTTGGGTGTATCCGTGTGGGCAAGTGAAGACTGTTGCCTGGTTTTGTGTTTGTTACCTTCAGCTGTCATTCCTCCCTTCTCAATACAAGAGGCAGAATTCCTGCAGGAGGGAGCAGACCAGGGTAACTGAGATGAGATGTACTGGGGACTCTTGAGGAGAGAATGCACTGCTTTATGCACCAACATTAATGTCTGATTATTCCACCACTCTGCCATGAGCAAAATCATGGCATGGAGCAGCAGCATAGCCTGCTACCACTTGTCACCAAGCTTCTGGCCCACAGTCATGGGAGATGGCCAAGTAGTAATATGCCTATGAAATGCCTAAACCCTGCTTGTAAATTCAGTAAATGAATTACTCTGAACATATGCAGGCTGGCAAGTGCAAATGAGAGGCAGTATGCACAGTGAGTTAATCCAGTAACTAAAGGTTTAAATGGAGTTCATATGAATTAATGTGTTCTCATAGGCCAGAAATGCCTAGAATTGGTCAAGAGTGATACTTCGTTGCAACTAATTAATACATTAATTATATAAATAAGTAATAATGCTACAATCATCCAGCCTACACCTGGTTAGCAACCTGGGCAGAATAGCTTGAGGATTCCTGCTCTTTCTCAACTGGTGGTCTGAACTCCTTGGAAGCTAAACAATTTTAGAGGAACACCAATGAGGTAATTTATGATTCTTCAACCCAGAACAGGGACTGAGGCCCAGATCCTCAAAGGGATTAGGCACCTAACTTCCATTGAAACCAATGGAAGTTAGGTAGGGTGACCAGACAGCAAGTGTGAAAAATCGGGACGGGAGGTGGCGGGGGGTAATAGGTACCTATATAAGACAAAGCCCCACATATCAGGATTGTCCCTATAAAATTGGGAGTTAGGTGCCTAAACCTTTTGAGGATCTGGGTCTGAGCCCTAAGGTAAGATGTAAAGACTGATTTTTTAATGCTTATACAGCACTTTGAATGCACAAAGCTCTATACGACCAGTGAGTATTGCTACAATTTAAGTGCAGACAGGTCTGGATGAAGGAAATGCTTCATGTATCTGCTAGAAAACTGGGGAAATAGTGGGATTTGTATGTTTTGGTTCTAGTTTCTGTGGTGTGAGGAGGTAAGCACAAAGAGCCATAACTAGAGAACTCCCTGACTGGGAAGTCCCTCTATATTATCCTGGTCCTCTCTGGTAACTGTTGAGGACCAGGAACTCTGTAACCACTCTATGGCATCCATGATAGGGACTTTCATTATCATCCATATTTCCATTCTCAGAACTTTCTGAAAAATGCTCCTTTAGACTAAACATTATAGACTTGGTTTCAGAATCCACCCACAATAGTTCCCCCCCCCCCCCCACACACACACACACACCTGATTTTGAACTATTGGAGAGTGAAGAATGCACTTTTCCAGTATTTCATTATGCTCACCAGGAACTCAAATATGGCTGGATAAAAAATCCTCTAAGTGTTACATCTAAATCATCCCTATGGAGGAATCGTGGAGGAAAGGAGATAAACCCTCAGAAGTAAGTAATTTGAAAAAAATCACTTCTGAACGTGCTCAAGAGGTACCTGCTAAGGTTATAGCAGAACCTACCAACACTCCACCTACTTTGTGACATCCAATGTTGGAGCTCTCACCTTTTTTGCCAAAGAAGTTACTATTTCCAGGTTGTGTTAAGGAAAATCTGGGGGAGCAAATTAGTGCATGTCACACTGACAGCACAATTCTCCAAAAGGTGCCCCGATTTTCTGATCCTGAGTAAAAGTACCAGTTGGCCATGTGAGAGAAAATTCTGCTGTGTAACTGCATGTGGCTAGCTAAACTTAATTTACCCATGTGCAAGCTCAAAATGGCATTTTATGTGTGTGGGCATCTGGCAGCACGCATACAAAGACAGCACATTTAAATTATAGGCTACGTTTCTATCTACTCCTGTTGCTGATGCTCTCATCTGCTTTCTTTTTAGAGGTGCTGCTTTCCTGTTAACCCAGCCTGGCAGAAAAAATAGCAGGGACTAGCCAATCCCATTCATTTCAGTGGCCCTGGATCATTACTCCCAAGATCTCCAGACATCTCAGTGAGAGAGGAACTCCAGAGCATAGTTAGCACAATTTCAGTGTCAACATGTAGAGGCCCTTTGTATCTTTCCCACATTTCGGGAGGGAAGGGGATAGGGTGTTTGCTGTCTTATTAAAAACAAGGAAATTAAAAGCAAAAACTCTCTCTCTCAGGTACCTATTTGGGTCCCAACACTGTGTATTACTAGAATCTTGTGAGGACAGGTTTAAACACAAACACACTGCCCCTTCTGCAATGCCCGTAATAAATGAATTATGCCAGTACTAAATCATTTCTGTTAGGCTCTCTTGTATTAAAAACAACATACTAATCTATGGAGGTGGTCATGTGCCTAACATGAGAGAACAAACTATCCCATTGTGATAATAACCTTTACCCTTCCCCATCCATCCATCCTCCACCCCAATGTTCCCCCCACAACCCACTCATCTAAAATTTACATTGCATCCTCTTTCAGGCATGGACAGTAATTTTCGATGAGTTCTGTAAAGTTCCCATCATGCCTTTGTGCACCATGAAATAATAGTAATAATAATAATAATAATAAATAGAATGCAAAAGTTAAGTGTTTCATAGTAATATTAGCTCACCCACACTGCACATAATACCTTTGATTAATGCTAGTAAATCATGCTAGTAAATGTCACCTGAATCTGTACAGTATGAGCAAGGTAACATTACTATGGCTTTGATTTAGCAAAGTGCTTCAAGTAAGTGCTTAGATGCTCTGCTGACCTGTGCCTCGTGAGAGTTTTTATTTCTTCACTCCCTGATTTTCTGCATCTAAATGTGTAACCTTAACATTGCTTTAAATGTAAATACATTTGGCCAGAGAAAATTGCCCTACCTTTGCACGTGGGCTTTCCAGGTAGGCAGAATAAATATCCTGCAATTTCTACGCTCTGGGAGAGATTATCTAGATTGATGTTAATGGGGAAGGGGAATGGTGATGTTGTTACAAGTACCATTTCAGATAGTATATGCCAGAGTGTTTTGTTGGAATAACAGTTGCGCTCTGCCTAGGATGGAGTCCATGCTGCTAGCATATGAACAGCATTCTATTTGAATCTCTAACTAAATGGCCAGAAGCACCACCCTTCACTTTTAAATATATCTGTCTCATACAACTGGATACATATATGTATGACCCAGTATTGGCTGGTTCCACCATGCCAGAACTGGTATTGTCTGGTTCTGCCAGAAACTGAGACATGGATGGCCATGCCTAGTGGTTGGTGCAGTGGCAGTCAGCCTAAGAACCAGAGCCAGTGGTCAACGCTGGAATCAGGAGTCAATAGCAGACTCTCAGAAAATAGGGCTGGCAACTAGGTTGGAACAAGCTAAGGCCTGTGGTACCTGTCACCTCTATCAAGCAGGGGAATGTACCAAGCCATGAAGTGACATTAGGCAGACTGATTTATACCTGCCTCTGGAAATTTCCATTACTTGCATCTGAAGAAGTGAGGTTCTTACCCACGAAAGCTTATGCTCCCAATACTTCTGTTAGTCTTAAAGGTGCCACAGGACCCTCTGTTGCTTTAGGCAAATTGAGTGGCTGTTTCTCCTGTGAGGCTTAAATATCTGCTCTGAGAGTCACCAGACCAACTCCTGACTTGTGGATTGGCTAGAGCCTAGCACAGAAATGATTCATCATCGCATGTGGCTTAATCAGGCTCTAGTTCAGGGATGATTCATCACCTCACAGGTTCTCTGGGAATGGGCATGACTCCACCATGTGGGAACGGGTACTGGCTGGTTCTCTGGAATGGGTGTGTCTCCCATGCAGGAATTGGTATTAGCTGGTTCTCTGGGAATGGATGTCATTAGTTGGTGTTGAGCTAACATGAAGTGTGCCAGTGAAAACAACAACACAGTTTTCCAGCTTTTTGGTAAAAGCACAGGCTGTGACTGCTAGTCCACACTTAAACCTCTGTCTGGGCGTGCCACTGGTCAGGTTAGGAAGGACAATGAATAACTGAAGAGGTTTCTAAACTGAATTGCGGAGAGAGCTGGCTGATGCTGGATCCTCATTTCCAGCTGCCAAAATTGAAAAAAAAAGCTAAAAATACAGTATGGTTGCCAACTCTTGCAATTTTATCATGAGTCTTCCAATATCTGGTGTTTTACTTAAATCCCCAGCTCCAGAAAACTATCTAACCAGCCTAGGATATGTCTATATTACAATAAAACACTGGTGTCTGGCCCATTTCAGCTGAGTCAGGCTAACAGGGCTATAAAATTACAGTATAGATGTTCAGGCTCAGGCTGAAGCCCAAGTGCTGGGACCCCCCTGAGTGGGGAGGGTCCCAGAGCTCAGGCTCCAGCCAGAGCCCAAATGTCTACCCTGCAATTTTATAGCCCCACAGCCCTAGCCAGCTGATGCAGGCCAGCTGTGGGTGTTTTACTCAGTGTAGACGTACCCTTAGATACTTGTATGGCCACTATTACCGCAGTATCCAAGCGCTTTACAAGTTCTAATGGATTTATCCTCAGAGCACCACCAGGAAATACTATTATCCCCCTTCGGCAGACAGCAAATGGTGGCACAGAAAAGCTAAGGCTCAGATCTTCAAAGGTGTTTAGGCTCCAAAGTTCCATTGATTTCAGTGAAAGTTAGGAGTCTAAACACCCTTGTGGAGCTGGGCCTAGGTGACCTGACAAGGTCCACTGGCAGTCTGTGAAAGCGCAGTGTCTTGAGCCCAGCTCCCCTAACTGTCAGTCTAATGTCCTGATTTTAAACCAGTCTCATGATCTGAGGGGACCCTGACTCATGACTTTTTTCATTTGGGGTTGGCAATACAGGATTCAGTACTTTCCTAACATCATTTGCCCCAGGGAAGTCACCTGGTCCCGAGTGGGAAGATAGACGCTCTGAACCCTAGTGAAAGGGGGAGGGGAGGGGAGGTGTGAATGGAAAAGGAGGTGGGGCTCACACAATGGCGAATGGGAGGGAGACAGCCATACAACAATCTCTCCCTTAAAGTGCCACGAAAAGATTTGAGAACCCCTGAATCATTGGAATGGAAAGAGATCAGCTAGGAGATCACCTTATCTATGCACATCACCTTCTGCTAAATCATTGCTTTTACCCCTCCGGTGTGCCAAGAAGAGTGAGTGGTTTATGGTTGCATAAACATGGATTGAAAGGAACCACCTCCCTTCCCTTCGCCTGAGCAGGAGAGCCCGCTTGCTAGGTGTATCATCCCCCTGCTAGGAAATCGGCGAGCAATTTTCATTTTAAAAGGAGTCTCTTTTGAGACAGTTGCCTGCTGGGAAAGAGGTTTTTTTAGAAATGGAAGCATCATATCAAACAATATCTCCAGAAAGCTGATGGCTGCTGATGTCACAACGCCTACTGGTGCCCATTCTGATGTCACCCACTTCCACAGTTCCAGGTGGGATGCAGTTGAAAGGAACAATACAAGAAATGGATGTCTTGTTTAAAGTGACCGCAAATGAGAATTCCAATCCATTCACACATCATAGTCTAGTCCCACCTTGTCAGTCACCCGACCTCACTGATTTACTCTACACCTTCAGTAAGTAAACCTAAGAAAGGAAGGAATTACCTAGCATGGGCCCAGTGGGTAAAATTGAAGTAATGAGATGAAATTAAGCAAAAGAAACGTGAAGTGAATGGGGACCGGGGAGCCAAACTGAGATCGGTGAAAGAGCGGAATCATCTCCTAAGGAGAGTCATACCAGCCTCTTCGTTCGTGGGGACATTTAAAATTGACAGTCAACGCCCGGGAAAATGGACTTAAAGGAACAATCGGTGCCCTGCAAGGGAGTGGGGAGGACTAGATGGTATCTAATACATATCTCCCGGCTGTCCTCTCTACAGTACTTCAGTGGTAGATTCACGCAGTCCTGCTCTTTAATATCATACCAGTGACACAGAATAAGCATGATCCACACCAGCTCATGATTACACATCCCAGATTGCTCAGTGTCTGTGTGTACACACACACGCGCGCGTCCTTAAACCCTTGACCAATAACCGCCTAGCCCCTTGCATTTGCTCATCGCTCCCCTTCCCTCCTGTTTTGTTGTCTGCATCAGTGTCAGCTCTTCCGGACAGCGATCGTATCTGCCTAGTTTGTACAGCGCCCAGCACATTGTAACAAAGGTGTTGCCTACGGCACTTGCTCTCCGGCTTAGGGAATAGGAACGATCCCGGGTTTGCTTGATAATGACACGGCCCCGTGTCTCCCCGACCCTGATTTATGCCCTATGTGCCCCTGAGTCCCTCGCTAACTGTAACGGAGTCAGGGGTGCCGGCTCTACCGCCCAGACTGCTCCTTAGCGGTGCCCGCGGCCAGGCGCCCGGCGAAAGCGGGGCTACGCCAAGCCCAGGGCTGAGTAGGCTCTAGTGCTGCAGAGGGGAAGCGTCCCCGTGTCCCCAGAGCTCCCCCCGCCCCCGGGGAACCGAGACTTGGGGGGCAGCCAGGTGAGTGCCACGTGCTTTGCTGGGGTGCTGTTAGAAGGGGGTGTCTCTAGTGGCGATTGCCCGTGAGGCTGCAGGCGGCGGGGAAGGCGAGGGGACCAGTGCCAGCCGCTGGGGCCGAAGTGCGGGGTCCCCTAGGCGAGAACTGCCTCCTGCGCTGGGTACCAGTCTAATATGGCTGTAGACTGGATCCGAATTAGGTGCTACCGATCGTGGCTTTTTCCCGAGAGCCGCTTCCCGGGGCCGGCTGGGGGAATCTGGGTTAGTCCCCCTCCCCCCCCCCCCCCCCCCCCAGCAGCTGGAGCGGTTCGCTGACCTCTAGACCCCTCCTTCTGCCTTCCCCTCGCTTCCCAGATGTTGCGCCAAGAGACAGCCCACCAAAGGCGAGAGAGAAGCGCAGAGAAAAGCCATTTTTAGGCAAATGGAGTCCGGGAAAGTTGACAGAGAGACAGCGCGTCCTCAGCCCGCCGCGGGAAAGCCCGTCAGTCCCAGCTGCCCCGAGAACCCCGCTGTGTGCAGGGACCGGGGCAGACACCATCCCTTTGACCACCCCTGTACGCCGGCGCGATCACCTCCTTCACCGCTCCCGCTTCCTTCCCGTCTAACTACACCCCAAAGTAGCGGGCACGTCCTTGCCTAGGCGCAGAGGGCGCTTGGGGAGTGGGCGGCGGGCCGGGGGGGGGAAGAGAATCACCCCCCACTATCCAATCTGCGCTACCCCCCTCCCCACCATTCCTGCAAACTCCTTGGCCAAGGGCACCCCGGGCGCCCGCTCCGGCTGGAGAGGTTACTGTCGTAAGCAGAAGCCAGGCGGAGGGATGAACATACCCGCGCCCCTTGCCCGGGGCAAAGGCCAGCCAACGCCCGGGCCGGGGATCGCTCTGTGCGTCCCGCCTCCCCCCACCCCGCACGGCTGGGGGATAGCCGCTCACTCACCGGGCGCCCCCCACGGCGTTAGCGCTCTGGCGCCGGTGCTGTTCTCAAAGCCCATGGTGCATTTTCCCGCACGTCGGGAACTGCTCGCGGCTGGAGGGCTGGTGCCGATCAAGGGAGAGCGAACGATCCCCGGACACCGGAGTCCGCTTCATGGGAGGCTCCCTTGGGTATTTCCCTCACCGCCCCCGGCTGGCTCCGCTCTCGGCAGCTGGGGCTGCGCCGGGAAGGCGAAGAGAGCCGGAGCCAGGCCGGCTTGGCGTGGCCAGCGCTCCTGCCGGGGCCGCCCCGCGCCCAGCCCTGCCCAGATGTGCCGCCCTCTCGCGCTGACTAGCGCGCGCGCCCACTTTTCTCCCCCGTGCAAAAAAGAAAAAAAAAGAGAGAGAGAAAGAAAGAAAAAGAAAAAGCAGCGAGGCAGCCCCGGAACCATGATGTAATGGAGCCTCAGCCAATCACGGCGGGGCTGCGAGCGCTACTTTCCCCTCTCACCCAACCTGGGGGGACTGTCGCTCGCCGCTGGCACATCACTGGGGGAGGGGAGGGAGGGCAGGGCCCGGGCGGCGGGAGCTCAGGGTCATACCCCCCATTACTTGCCTTTGTCTGAGGCACAGTCCCAGAAGCCACCGGCCCCAGGTGTACAGTGGAGGGCAGGGCACAGGCCGCCCTGGCTCCAGTGTGAATGGCCGAGGGGGGCACGGCAGAGGCCCCTATACGGCCGGGGAGGGGTGGGGACTCTGTTAAATCTCTGCTCCCAGCCCTCCCTCCGCCTGGGGCAGGGGGAGAACCGCCCGGCCCTTTCCACAAGCTCCGTGCCCATGGACACAACCAAGGGGCGGGAGCCGGCCGTGGGCTGTGTTGCCCGCAGAGGGGTTTATGCGCTTTCCAAGCCACACAGGGTCCATGTACCCACGAGCTGTCGGCCCGGGAGGCCCGCCCGGGCTTTCAGCGCCGGACAGCTCCCTGGCTGGGGTGGCTTCGAAGGGACATGTGGGAGGGACAAACAGGGAGAGGGGCGCCGATCGCAGAGCCCCAGTGGAGGCCCAGCCTTTCCAAGCACCGAGCCTGAGGCTCCAATCTCTGAGCTGACTGGCCGGCACTAGGGACCGTGTGCGCTGCCCACAGGGCGCCCAGAGAGCGGCGGCCCAGGGCACAGGATCTGCCTAGCCCTGCTGCCGAGGGAGGCAGACCGGACTCCGGTGGGAGTGGCTCTCCCGGATCCGGAGAGAGACAGCCTTGCTCCACCCCCCGGCAGAGGGCTTGGGCTCCATTACGGAGACATCTGGCCAAGGGCTAACGAGATTAGCTCCCTAACTAAAGATTAATTGAGTCTTGGCCGCCTGCTTCCTAAACCCCGTGCTCCCAGCTCCCCCTTGGGACAGTGAGCTCGGCCTCTCGCTGCGCAGCTCACTGGGCAGGAATGGGGACCCCAGAGCGCAGGCCTGTGCTCAGGTAGACTCCGCTCTGGGGCACTTTCTGGGGCTAATCCCTTCCCCGGTGATCTCCCAGCGGCCGGGAACGGGCTAGGTGTGTGATCTCCTCCGCTCCGGGGTTGGTAGTGTCCGGTTTACAAGGCCCAGTTAGATCCCCAGACTGCCGGGCCCACAGAGCCGGAGGGGGCTGCGGGGCGTGGGCAGGGGGGTTAGGGGAGCGGACTCTGAGGGCAGGGCGATTCTCAGCGCCCTGGGGCGGGAAAAAGCTCCAGGGGCAGCCTCTGTCCTGCCTGCTCCCCCCGCACCCGACGTTCAACCCAGAGCGCATTGATGGGGGACGGAGGTAACCTCGCCAGTGGCTGGCTTTCCATGAATGGAGCGACTCCTGGCAGACTCCGCAGTCTGCTCGGGGATCGCTCTCCCCGAGCCAGAGGCGCCGAGATGCACAAACTGGCGGCACACAATAAGGAGTCGATGAGTTAAACATCTCGTCTTATGTCACCGCTCCCCCAACGCCCATTCTGCTCTAATAGCTGGGAAGTGTTCCCGGCTGATTGGACCTGACTGCGCCTCCAGATCAAGGGGTTTAGGGAATGGAAACCCGCCTGTTACACAGTTTAGAGCCACGAACCTGCCTCTTCAGGCCAGGAGAGGGTTTTCTAAATTCTCTACCATCTCCCTTTCTCTAGCCATCGCGGCTCTCTGCTAGAATGTGCGGAAGGCATATGCAGGTGGAGAAGAGAGCGGGAGGAGATTCGGAACAATTTCCAGCACAGTTTAATTGAGCAACAAAGGTGGAGAGTTCATCTCCCAAGCTGAAGTGTATCCCTGAGCTTGCGGATGCGATGGAACCCCACTGGAACAGAACCCCTGCACTGCAACAGGACCCTATAGAGAAGATAAGCACCGCAAGGGAGCTCCGCAGAGAACATTTGCGCCCCAAGAGAATCCTGCATTAGAACATCTGCGCCGCAACAGAACCTAAACAGAACTCTTGCACTGCAAGATAAACTCACGTAGAACCCTTGCACTGCAATAGAACCCAAATCCTGTAAAAGAACCTCCCGTAGAAACCGCCCACTACAACAGAACCCCACGCAAGACCCAAGCACTGCAACAGAACTGCAGGAGATCCCTGCGCTACACCAGAACCCCCGTGGTCCAACAGAACCCAGCACAGCAGCCTTGCCCCGCACCAGAACCCCACCACTGCAACAGAACCTCTCAAAATATCCCTGCCCTGCAACAGAACCCCCCTCCAAGAATATAGTGTCACGTTCTTTTTTAATCATGGCCTCCCTCGCTTTTCTCAGGTTATGCACTCCTGTGCTGACTCCTCAAATGCTCCGTCAGTGTAACAGATCAGGCAGCAGAGAGATCAGCGATGCTATAATAATCATAAAAAAAGCACAGAGAAAGAAAATAAATCACAAAAGAAGCAGCTGTTCACATTTCAGCAGCTGACACACAGATTTGAAACCCTGTAATTTCACCTGACGTTAATTTCAAATATTTATGGGAAATTTTTCTCTCTCCACTCCCCACTTTGCCTTCTATTTCAGAAAATATCGGTGGGGATTCCACCCCCAAAAAATATTTCTATTCTAAAGTCAAAAGTTTTCCTGGATGTTTCAAATAAGTTATTCAGAGGTCTTCAAAGTCACTACTGTATCTGCCCTCTAGTCTGGCTGAAAAGCTACCGCCCTCAGTTCAGCACCAAGGACAGAGGTACGCACGGGAGGTAGATGGGGGCGCTGAGCTTGTATCGCTCAGGGACCGACACGTGGGATCACTGTCCTCGGACAGGAATTTCTAGAATTTTGAATGCTGCGGATAGGTAGGAAAGTTGCTAGCAGAAAAACCTGGGGAAGAGGTTCCATGGGAAGAGGCCTCGCGATCACAGACAACCCCATGCTCCCCCGTTTAGCCATTAGAGATGGTCCTTCTTGAAAATCCACTCCAATCCCTGAAACCTTCAGCTCTTTAAAAAGAGCTTCATACAAGCAAACTGATCGATGTAGTTCATTTACATCTCGCGCTAATGTTCTGCATCCTCTGCTGCATGTGAGAAAGGAGACCATGGCTCTTTCTCCCATGTAGGATTAGGGATAGGCTACAGCGGACGCCTGGGAGTCCCCGATTCATATCCCGCCACTACAAGGAGGGCAGGGCTGGGTAGGTTTCTTGCCTCTGCTGGAGTCCATTTTCCTCGCTTCATACTGATAAACTAGCACTGCCACAGAGGATTTATCCAAATCCAGTGAGCAAGATGTTTGCTTTTGAAATGGAGCAGGCTGCCCACGAGGGCGGGGATTTTTCAAAGACAAGACCCCCCCCTTCAAAAAATTGTAAACAATAACTCCTTTCTTGCCCCCCATACACTCGCTTTCAAACACTCGGTATAGTTTCCCAGGGACAAAGCATCAAAACACAGTTTC
This sequence comes from Terrapene triunguis, assembly GCF_002925995.2. Classification (NCBI taxonomy): domain Eukaryota; kingdom Metazoa; phylum Chordata; order Testudines; family Emydidae; genus Terrapene; species Terrapene triunguis. The sequence goes on from NW_020664447.1 coordinate 30,185,212, forward strand.
ATAACATCTGATTTACCCCATAGTGCTGCCTTCTCTCGTGTAGCTATGAGAGCGGTTTTGTTAGGGAGGAAAAACAAATAAAAAGATTTCTCAATCCCTCCCTCCTCTCCGCACATACCCTTCCCCGCTGGAACACACACCCATCAACCCACAACCCTTTCTCCCTCCTCTTTGTTCCCACATACACGTACACACACTCTCTGCATACAAATCCTCCCTTTTCTGCACCCTCTCTCTCTCCCACGCATGCACAACCCCCCCCCCACCACCACCTACCTTTGGGACAGAGGAGTTATCACAGGCTAAGGGGGACAATTCTGCGAAAGCCCTTTGTTAAAATATTGGCAGTATTTCATAGTCGCAGGATTGCAGGAGAAACAGGGGCCCAGCCTGCAATGCCCCCTCCTTGGAATCTCCTGCCCTGAGAATGGGGGAGATTTCTGAGTCACAGCAAAGATAATGTTGCATTGTAATTTAGACAATTTTCTTTGCTGACACAGTTCCAAGGCTGAAAGTTTCACTGCATCGCTCGACACCCTGAAAAGGTCAAGCAGGCAAGTCACTTGCATAAATTCCCATTGTGCTGTTCCCCATCAGCACCAAGAGGAGCCTCCTCCTCTGGCTACTGCAGGGGCCACAGACAAGCTCGCCACTGGCCAGTTCCTGGAACTTCTCAGTTGCAAGGCTGTTTGCAGGTGCCTTCTCTCCTGCCTCATCTGGAATTATGAGAATGGAATTATTTCCTAGCGCTAGGGCCAGGTTCTCAGCTGGTGCAAACCAGCATAGCCCCATTGACTTCAGTGGAGTTATGCTGATTTATATGATAAAGATCTACCTCCTCCCCTCCCTCCCCCCCAATAACCCACACCCAGCTAAGGGGACATGCCTCATATTAGCCTGTTGTAGTGACTGGTGGGATGGCTAAAAGGAAGCCAAACAGGGGGTCTCAGACCACATCTACACTACAAACTTTGGTCAATGCAAGTTTTGTTGGCATAAAGCCGCTGCAGTTAGTACATTGTTTGTGCGCATGTGCACTTGGCTCCTTGTGTGGGCATTGCACGAGCTCACCAGGAGTGCCTGTGTTGATGCACAGTGCAGTGCACCACGGGCAGGTATCCCAATGTGCAACCTGCCACCATCCAGCGCACTATCTTTTGGGACGTTTTGGCAATGCATGGTGGGGCTGAAGCGAGTTGCGCAGGGATGACTGGGAGTAAGGGATCAACTTGCTAGTGTGCAACTGTCTCCATCCCATCTATACCACATAATTTTCACCCCTTTTCTCAAAATTCCACAAACCCACACAGTCCATCTTGCTGTCTGCCACTTCTGACAGAAGTATGGAGCCTGCACAGCTCTGCGCTATTGTCAAAAGCATTGTAAGCACAGCCTGCACAATCCTCTTGTATTTGCAGAACCTCAAGAAGAACCGAATCAGTGGGGAACATGACAAGTTCTTGGTGGACTAATTGCTGTGAGTCATAGCAAGAACCAATTCAAGCTTGTTGGGGGCATTGATGAAGGAGCTGCAGATGGTGGAGTGCCACTTTTGAGTCCAAGAAATGAGCACTGACTGAAGGAACTGCATTGTAATGGAGGCTTGGGATGATGAGCAGTGGCTGCAGAACTTCTGGATGCACAAAGCCACATTCCTGGATCTGTGTGCCAAGCTCACCCCAGCCCTCCAGCACAGGGACACCAAAATGAGAGCTGCACTGACAGTGGAGAAATGAGTGGCAATCCACCGTGGAAAGCATTTTGGAGTTGGAAAATCCACTGCAAGGGCCATTGTCATGAAAGTGTGCAAAAATGTGAAAGTTAATCATCTCCTGGTACACGGGACTGTGACTTTCGGCAATATGCAGGATCTAGTGGATGTATTTGCAGAAGTGGGGTTCCTGAATGGCACTGGGGCAATAGACAACACGCATATCTCTATTTTGGCACTAGACCACCTTGCCACAGAGTAGATCAACAGAGTGGGCTACTTTTCTATGGTTATGCAAGCACTGGTGGATCACCGGGGATGCTTCGCCAACATCAGTGTTGATTGGTCAGTGGGGGTGCCTGACACTCGCATCTTTAAGAACACAGGACTGTTCAGAAAGCTACAAGTAGGGATTTTCTTTCCCAGCTGGCAGATTACCACTGGAAATGTTGAAATGCCAATAGTGATCCATGGGACCCAGCCTATCTCCTGTTCCCCCAGCTCAAGAAGCCGTACACTGGCCAACTTTACAGCACCAAGGAAAGATTCAACTACCCACTCAGCAGGTGCAGAATGATATTTGAATGTGCTTTTGGTAGATTGGAGGGATGCTGGCTGTGATGGTGCAGGACTCACCCCTGTGGCACCTCCTGCTGGTCATCTCGGGAATTAGCTCTTCACCAGCCTCCGAAGCACCCTCTGCAGCACCCTCTGCAGGCTGGTGTCCTGCTACCGCTTGGGCCACACACCCCCTGTGTCCCTCCCAGACCCAGTGCCCTGTTATCTGGGGCAATACCCCCTGGCAGTAACCCCTTAGTCTTAGGGTCTCCCCTCCCTGGGGAACCCCCACCCACTATCCCCACCTTGCCTCAGTATAAGGCTACTTCCAGTCATCATCTAGCTCCCCCCCCCCAACCCTGGGGCAGACTGCAGTATCAGCCTACTCATCACTGGCAAGGTTGGGTTTGGACCTCCTACCTTGGCCTACCCCTGGGCCACCCTCTGCAACCCCCAGTACCTGTTGGCCTTATGCTAGGCTTCAGCCTAGGGCTTTCCAGGCTAGAGCTCCCCAAATCCTCTGCCTTTCCCCCTCCCTACTCCACTCAGGTACCCTGTCTCTCGCTCCCTGCAGCCAGGCCCTTCTCCCCCTACAGGCAGAGGGAGACTGTTTGGGCTCCTGGCTCACAGCCTTTTTATACAGGCCAGCTGTGGCCTGATTGGGGCATGGCCCAGCTGTGGCTGCTTCCCCAATCAGCCCAGCTTTTAGAGCTGCAGCCTTCTCCAGGGCTGCTTTCCAGCCCTCCCAGGCAGGAGCAGGTGTCCACCTCGCTACAATGGCATTGTTGACTCACAAAATTGGATCTGAATGAGCAAAATATCCCAATGGTTATAGTTGCCTGCTGTGTCCTGCATAATATCTGTGAAGCAAATGGAGGAAAGTTTCTGCTGGGAGGGAGGGCAGAGGTGGAGTGGCTGTCTGCTCAGTTTGAACAGCCAGACACAGGGGATATCAGAAGAGCTCAACATGGAGCTATACAGTTTAGGGAGGGGCTTGCAAAGAGCACTTTAACTATGAGCCATAGTAATGCATTGTGGTGCACTGTGCTCTATCTGCCCCTGATGTTTTGGGGTCTGTTTGGAATTGTGTGGTGTTTGGTGTACATCTATGACAATAGCACTGTCAATGCAACTGTTAATTTTGCAATGCTTGCTGTACATTTATGGTGATTTCACTGTTTGTTACTGCTCTATGAGCTATGTTACATTGTACAGTAACAAGTAATGAGTTGCTTTCAAAACTGCTAGGCACTGTGAAGCATACGTTGTGAACTAATAAAGATTAATTATGTTCCAAATAATAGAATTTTATTCAGTAACAAAACTGGTGAAAAGAAAAAAATCCTGGCAATTTAAAAGCAAATACATTAAAAACTTAATAAATTAATATAAACTTTTGAAGGGGAAAGCTACACCTACACTAACCACGGCTTTCATAGGTCCATGTTTGTGAAGCTGTAGTTGTCTTTAATGTGGAGTGGTAGGGGGAGGTCAGCGACCCCTGATGCCACATGGAATATTGAATGGGGGTGGGGGGGGGGGGTAGGGAGGTGCTGCAATGGAGTCCCTCATGGACTGCAGAGGGAGGTGAGCCCAAGATTGTTGAACCTGTAGGTCCCCAAGAGTTAGCAGCATCTGTGTCTGCTGCTAGAGAAGCCCTATTATGTCCTGGTGCATCTCCCTCTCCTTTTCCTGCTGGGACTCTGGGGCTTTCTCCTCTCCACTCTTTCCTTCTCCAAGCTGTCTGCAACATTCACCTGCCAGGCCCTATGCTCATGGTCTAAGTCAGCACTAGCTTGCAGGATCTCATTAAACATGTTATCCCGAGTCCTCTTCTTTCTCCTGCTTGTCTGGCCCAGGCATTCCATGGGTATGGAGGGGGACCCCCTCAAGGCTGCAGCAGCTGCAGATAAAACACACAGAGGTACCATTATCAGTCTACTCACAATGGAAAGCAAAACTTAAGATTCAGAACTCCCTTCCCTTGCTCCCTATAACTTTTAAACAAGACGTGCTCATTGACACTTCTGCTTGGGAGAGCTTGTGCATGACACCACTCACAGCATCAGCTCTGGTGAGTGTGGGCTGCCTGGGTGAGGGAAATGAGGAGAGAATTGCTCAGTTTCATGAAACTATGAGTGTAGGGCAATGGCACTGAGTACTGGCACCATTTTCTGCAGGCAGTGGTGATTGTAGCTGATATCTCACTCCTGAGCGTAACAAAGGCACAGATGCTGGTGGTGTCCCAAAGCCTCCCTATGCCGCTAGTCTGTGTACTGCATGGTGCCTGCCAAAGTTATCACTGACTGGTGTATGAACGTGTTCTCCTGCAGAGGAAGAAATAAGGCTGCCAACCCTAGAAACCTCCAGGAGAGCATTGCAGAGTACCTCCATGACAGTTTCATCAAGATCACTCAGGAAGATTCAAGGGACATCCCTGTGTACATAAACAAACTGCTCTGCATGCCCCCTCTTGCCTAACTCTCCCAGGGAATGAAAAGCAGAGAACAGCTCTACCTCTCTTTGTTGTAACATTATCTCTTCTAGTATAAGTAAATTAATGAAAAGTCAATCACTGAGTCCTGTTGAAGTTGGGGATGCCATCACTGTAATGGGAAATACATTTACACACGTACCAGAGGATGCTTCCCCTGCATCGGGCTCATCCATGCTCGACTGTCAGGACTGATTGGCCTGCAGTGAAATCTCACAAAGGTCCTGGCTTGCAGCACAGCTGGACTTCCTGGTTGCATGTCTCCCATCCTCCTCCTCTTTCTCCTCCACCTTCACCTCATCCTCACCGTTCAAGCCAGGGGCCTGTGGCTCGGGCTCCTTGGAGATATCAACAATGGTTTGCCGGGTGGTGGTGGGGTCTCTGCCAAGTATGGCATGCAGTTCTTTGTAAAAGCAGCAGGTCTGTGGGTCAGCACCAGATTGAGTGTTGGCCTCCTTCGCCTTCTGATATGCCTTCACTTCCACATGGCACTGCTTCTGATACCTGCATCCCCCATGCAATCTGTTCCTAGATGTCAACATTTCTACAGCTGGTCCATAGCTGTCCCTGTACAGCCTCTTCTCCACACAGGCCCAGGAGATCCAATATCTCCTCTCTACTCCAAGCCAGAGTGCAGCTGGAACGTGTAGCAAGCATGGGCACTTGGGCAGTCGCACACAACAATGGGAGCTGCTAGGTGTGCTCGCCAAGCTGGACAATCAGGAAAGGGCACTTCAAAAATTCACAGGGCTTTAAAGGGGGGGTAGTGGGCCTTGCAGTCTACATAACCCCTGAGCACTGGAGTTCACAACTGTGACCAGAGTGGTCAATGTCGGGCATTGTGGGACAGCTGCTGGAGGACTGTTAGGGTTGACAGAGGTAATGCAGTGTCTATACATGTGCTGTGTCCACTTCATTACACTGACCATGGCTCAATGCTGCTTGGAGATGTGGTGTTACTATGTTGGCATAACAGGGCACCTACATTGAGAGGGGGAGACAAATTTAAAGTGTAGACACATGCACAGTTAGTTTGACTCAAAGCAGATTATGTTAACCTAACTTTGTAGTGTAGACCAGGCCTCAGGCTCAGCAATGCATACATGGTTAGATTAACATGAGCAAATTACAAGAACTAAACACCTCTGGGAAGAAGGAAGATCTATCATGAGCTACCTAAGAGAAGACATTCTGTCTCTGAGGATGGATTGTATGTGGGATGAGATGGGGACTAGAGATCCAGCCAAGGCAGGTCACTGGGGAAGCCAACCAAGTGGCAGACAGCATGCCCTTTTTACCTGGAATAACTAAATTTCTGCATAGGCCAGGTCTGGTTGTAGTATAGGGCTGGGCTACTGTCCTTTCGGACTGGGGTTGCTATAGGTTTGCATGGCAAAAGATAAAATCCACTGACTAACAGTTACACTATCCTGACACTCCACCAGCCCTTTACAGTTCACCTAAGTCTTCAGTCAATCAATTTCCTCCTCCCCATCAACAAAAACTTCAGAGAAAACTTTAAGAAGTTTAGGAGGAAGGCAGCAGGCTGAGGAACTAGCTCGACATGTTCTGCTTCAAAGACAATTAGATTACACAGTAGTTGTCTTATTTGACCAGGCTCCTGTTTAAAGCCTGGGCTCCCCATGGATAGACATCAGACTGTAATGAACAGTAAGGAGTCTTCTTCCAGGGCTGATCAATCACCAAGATCAAAAAGTTTAATCAGATTAGAAGGAAAAGCCTGTACTTTTAAACTTTTAACTCCCATCCTAGTTTTATTCAACCTCATTAGTCAAAAGAGCTCAGGTTTGCAAAAGTAAAAGTCTCCCCATGTGTAATCTTAGGAGAAATGGCTGTTGCTTCACTTACTTTGGAATGTTAATGTTCTTTGATGCTGTTTCACCACCTGTTAGTAAATTACATTTTTCTTCACTCAGAATAGAAAATGACATTTCTTTCTCTCATAAGCCATTTGGATGGATGAACTGGCCAACAAGAAGTGGTGATTAACTACATCTCTCTCAACCAAGCTCCTGGCAATCTGGATTGTTGCCCACTCAGTCCCACCACTTGCAGATGTCCCCGAGATGCTAAGACATTCCTGAAACATTCATATTTTGCCACATCTTGGGGATGGAATCTTCCACTGATTTAAGGAGAACTGATTCCTAAATCCAAGAAAACTCCATGGAAATGTAATGGCTACACAGGCCCATTAAATGATGGACTTTGTAGACCCACCAGTGTTAAATGTGGAACAGTGACTTACCTGCATCTTTTCTGTAGTAATTTATTATTCTTTTCCAGGACAGAATAGACTCTTCTTACAATTATCAAGACCACACTCATCTTCTGAGTTTGTAGATCTACTGGGTGGGACCATTTTTGTGTTGTAAATTGGGATGGGAGCATATAAGAAGTTTTATTTAGTCCAGTTTTGTAGTCAATTGCATAGGGCCTTAAAGTGTAATCTTCTTGAGGCAGGGTTCTTGGCACCTTATTACTTTGTAGTTCAGTGCTATATAAACAATATAACAAATACCAATAATTATCTTTACAACTCCCAGACTCCTCTTGATACTCAGCCTCTGGGGCCTTGTTCTGAACTTGCCAATTTTCTCCCTGTACTTATGTGTATTAGTATATATCTAACAGTTCATCAATGACTGGTTTCACTTCAGACTTAATACCTCTCTGAAAAGAGAATACTCTCCCTTGAAAACAAAGGCCTGTAACATCCCCAGCCACTGGCCATCCTGGGTGATTTACACAACCGTGCCTCACAGTTCATCCAGCTGCAGTTAAAGGAAAAACATTTAATGTCGTAAGGAAAAAAAAGTAGAAAGTAGTCATGGAGCTGGCTGTGTTTCATGTAACTGTGTGTCTCTTTTCTCTTTCTTCATCCTCACATTTCTAGCATCTATTTTCAGATGGCTTCCTTTTTATAGTCTTTCCCATAAGCTTCACTATAACTCTGTCTGACCAGTAATTTCTTCTTCTCCATTATCTGTTGGCAAGAATCCACCAAGATCCTCTTGCTCTAAATCTCCTCTGTTCCCAAATCATTTTATACTCCTGGAAATCTACAAATCCACTTTGCCCTTTGAACACTTAACTCAGTGGTGTATAGGCTCCTGAAGATCCTGAGGTTAAGTGGGCTAAAAGGCAGATGACCATTTTTGATGCTGTTTCTTCATTGCCACTTGCCATCCATAATCATCTCTCCAGAAGACGAATGGTCTTGTGGTTAAGGCATTGAACTGGGATTAATCAAGAGATTAATAGGTTTTAAAACCAGGAGAGACCATTATGATCATTTAGTTGGACCTCCAGCATAACACAGGCCATTTAACTTCACCCAGTAATTCCTGCATAAATCCCAGTGATTGTATTAGCAGGTAGCTTTTAGAAAGCCAGTCAGCCTGGGTTCAGTTCCCCAGAGCTAGTGCACTTTCCCTGTGTGACCTTAAGCCTGTCTGTGCCTTAGTTCCTCCTGTGTAAAATGAAGAGACACCTTCCTTTCTCATGCCCTGTCTGTCTGATTGCCAGGGACTGTCTCTCACTATGGGTTTGTAACCCACATAGCACAATGGACCCCTGATCATGGCTGGGGTCTCTAGATACTACCATAATACACACATAAACAAGGGTCACATAACCAGATACCAGCCCTCCTCTGCGTGTGCATTACAAAGAGATTCCGGTGACAACGGTCCTCGGCCTGCTTCCCTTGGCATGGTAACTTCACGCAGGTGGCATGGCTGCCTCCTAGTACCAGCCCTTTCAACTTGGAGAAACATCATCCATCCCTCTCCTGATTTAAACGACCAAAGCCATAAATGAGCGTGTAATTCGTGGTGCCACCTGCCTGAGACAGCCCTGCCTCCCCGCTCCTGTCTGGGGAGCATCTTTCTCACCGCCTTTGCATGCAGCCCCATAACCCCCCCCCCCCAGCCCCAGGCTCTTTGCCCCTCACCGAGCGCCCCAGCTCCTTTCTCCGCAGTGAAATCTCCTTGGCTCGCCTCGCCTCCCCCCCCCCCCCCCCAGTGCGCCGGGCTGGGGGGCAGCGCGGCAGCGCCAATCTGGGAAGAGTCTGGTTCCGCCCCGAGGTGTCCGGCGCAGGAGGAGGCTGGGAGGAGGCATGGGGGGCAGGAGTGCAGCCCAAGGAAGGAGGTGACGGGGGAAGCGGGAGGTCCGGGCCCACACGCGGCCCTTCTCAGGGCACCCCCCCCAACACACACACCCGGCTGGAGCAAGCCGCCGAGCTTTATTATTCAGACCCGGCCGGGGGGTAAAGCGAGCGTGGCTGACGAGGCGGGTATTTCCATTGCAAATGGCTCGTAATAACCCCCCGGAGTCAGCCCGGCGCGAAATGCTCATCCCGCCAGCAGCCGCAAAACAGAGGGGGGGGGGAGCCAGAGACCCCCAGCCCGTCCGGCGCCCCCCGAACGGAGAGCGGCCCCGAGCCACCGGCGGGCTAGCGCCGCTGCCAGGCAAAGGGAAGGAGACAACCTGGGGGCCCTGCCGGGAGCTGGGGGGGAGCCCGGCCCCTGGAGCTGCGCCCTGCCCTGCAGCCTGGGGGGCGGATCGCCCAGCTGGGGCCCCTTCCCCGCACCCAGCCTGGCCCCGAGCAATGGGGCGGGGGGCTGTGATCCGCCACAGCTGTAACCAGAGCTGCGGGGCTCCGGGCACGCTGCCCTGCGATCACCAGTCCCCAGCCCGGCTGGCTCCGTCCCCGGCCACCGCCCGGGACTCTGGGGTGTTACTGAGGCTGCCCCAAGCCGGGCTCCCCGCAGACCCATTCCCTTGGCACCGGGGTCCGTCCCCCCTCCAGCCACGGGGGCCCTCGGCCAGTGTAGGAGCCGGGCCGCCGCAGCCCTGCTCATGGCTCTGGGTGGGCCGGGGGAGGGAACTGGCAAATCGCCTCCAAGGCAACACCCGCCTCTCTCCTGATAAACCCCGAGCGGGAGCGGAGCTGCGGGAACATTGACAAAGGGATTAGCCCGGGAGCGGGGCTGAGCAGCTGCGTTTACACTCGCGAGCAGGACGCGGGCTGCTGCCTCCCTGAGCCAGGAGGCGCGGCCAGGTGTGAGCGCAAAGCCCCGGCCTCCGGCTCCCCCACCCTTCATGGGCACCTGACATCCCTGGCTCTCCCCGTCCGGCAGGTGCCGCCGCCCCCTCATTAGCGCTTAGGAAACGAGTCCTGGCCTGAGTGGGTGTAAAGCAGGGAGTCGTGCCCGCGCCCGGGAGAGGAGAATCCGACCCCCGAGCGAACCCACCCCAGGGAGGGCGGTGGGAGCAGAGTGGCTGCACGGCTAGAGGAGAGGGAAGGGTTAAAACACTCGGCCTGGCCCCTGCAGCGCTGTCCCAGCACCCGAGGGTGGTGCTCCGGGCACAGCCACACGCCGGTTGTTTGATCACAGCGCGCAGAGACCCAACGATTCAGCCCGCGGGCGTGTTAGGCAGCTCGCTTAAAGCTCTGCTGTCGTCCCCCCCGCCCTCTCCCGGGCTGCTCGGAAAGACAAGCCAGTGGACAGGGGGTTTCATTCGTTTGTAATATAGTGCCGGGGAAAGCTGCCAGCCAGACCGCTCCGGGGAACGGACTCCTGTGTGTAGCCACGGAGCAGGTGCAACCCCAACACCAGGAGTGTACACCGGCCCCCCAAGGGCCCGCCCCAGCCTGGCCTGAGGGACCATGGGCTGGGGAGGGGAAGAGAGTGACCCATTCAGTCCTTGATTTCTCTGCCGAGGCTGCCGCCAGAGAGGCCGATTGGCTGTGAAGGGGAGTGTTGAGAGCGCTGTGGAAATGCATCCACTAATACAATTCACACAAGCCACTGAGCAGCCATAACAAGGGACCAAGGCTTGTCTGATGTTTATCGTAGGGCTACATGAATACTGGGCAGAAGCCCCTCGCTGTTGTAAAAGATTGTACAGGGAGCCCCAGAGTTGTGCACTCTAGAGGCCCAGTTGGCAAACTTGGGTGCCTACAGTCAGAGGCTTAATTATCCCATTTCAAGCTCTGAGCTGATTTAGGTGCCTGCACAGAGACTTAGGTGCTCAGTGCTAGGCGCCCACATTTGGAAATTAGGCCTGGCTTGTAATGTTAGCGTTTGTCAATATTAGACAACTAGCAGCTATTCATCAGTTAGACAAAGGAACACTGAAACATGTTTAGAGCACCGACTGGGGGATTTTGTAAACAGCTCTCTAAGCAAAACAGCAGATGAACTGTTAGGCTATGCTACATTTAAAGTGCCCTTCTCCAATATTGTTTAGACGAGTTACCATTTCTGGATACAGCCAGAAAGAGAAAAATAGCTGAATCTTTCTTGATCTGATTTAGAAGCTTTTAGAGAGACAGTCTGAATCCAATTCAGAATGGTGCAGCCATAGCTCTTCCCTGATCTGTTAGCAACTAGTATGATCAAATCAGCCGCTTCATTCCCTGAGCAGTGCCTCACAAAAGGGCCAAAGAAGTGGCATTTCACAGTGAGCCCCAGGACCATGCAAGCATTTCCTCCTTGCCAAAGTAGACTGATGGCCATGAATTCATGACAATAAGTGAGCTACAAAGAGGATTTCTCCCTCCTGTTAGAATTCAATACAATATTCCACCCCCCATCCTGGTGCATTGCACTCTCTTCAAGTCAATACTCATCTGCTTTTGGGATTTGAAAAGACTGCTGCTGCTATTTTAAGGTTGCACTCAATTTTGTCACATTTACCATATAAGCACGACTTGGAATATTTCAGTATAATTGTTTTGCTGCATTCTCCATTTTTGCAACTCTTATTTTTTTTCTGGTTAATAGAGGGGTTAAGTGTCTCTGAATCACTCCTTTTATACTTATTGTTCAACAAACCCCAACACCTCAAAATGTAGGCTGGGGCTGCTTTATTGGTATGCCATTAACGTGTAGCTTCCCATGCTGCAGCAGAGGAGAATCAGAACTCCCTAGTAATTTATGAAACATTGGGTCAATTACAGCCTCAACTAGGGACATTAATGCCCACCCACATTGGAGGAAACACCAGTTCTAACAGTGATCCCCAACGTCCTCAGTCAACTGTACCAGTCCAGCAGATTAAGACCTTGACTGCACCAGCCAGTGCCTGTCCATAAGTTCCAAACACCAGTCCAGCCATCATAAGACCCATTGAGGGTTATGAGCATACACAGGTGACTGGTCACTGGACCCCAGTGGAGCCCTGCAAGGAGGCTTATCACTAAAGCAGGGAGGTGGAACATACAGTAACAGTCACAGAAACCAGAGAATCATTGTTCTAGAGCCTATGTGAGCTGAGCTGGGGAGACAAAAATATTGCTTAGGCTACAGTAACAACAAATTCTCATTCGCAACCCCAATCAGGCAACAACAGTCTTGGCACAGCTCCCGCTTTCAGCATCAGCCAAAGAGTCTGGACTCTGCTGATTTGAGGCAGTGTGAGCATAATTACAATGTACACAGTAATGTCAATAGAGGCAAAAGCAGGTCCTTATGGGAGAGTTACTCAGAAATCTAATCAAGTAATCAGCTGCGCAGTGCTTGGGAACCAGGGCACTGTAGGGGAGTGAATGAAGAACAGAATTCACCTTGGGAAAAAACTGCACATTTCCATAATGTTCCATGTCTGATGACAATGAAGAACAAGTGGTTACACAAGTTTCTAACACAAACCAAACCTTGGGAATGTGCTTGGAATGTGACCTCCTCTCTTTAGTGATTGTCAGCCAAATCGTGTCCCACGTCTTGGGAAACTCTGGAAGGAAAGAGGAAGTAGAGGAAAATCCCCCTTGTGCTAGGGAAAGGGCACACAGATCCTATACAGCTGTGCCATAGTTATTGTCTGGCCAGAAGTAACATGCATCTCAATGACAGGAATAAACTAAAGGGCCAGATCCTCAGCTGGTCTAAATTGGCCTAGTTCCATTGAAGTCAGTGTGCTGAAGTCAATAGAGTGACAGTGATGTGCACCACCTGAACATCTTCCCAAAATGTTGTTTGATAGTAAAAGCCACCAGTGGGGATCTGTGGGTGTGGAGACAAAAATAAGCTTAGAATGACCCAGAGCGGGGGTCCCAAACTTCACAGGCAATTGTCCCTCAGATAGAGAGCTCAGCTGCACCAGCCAAGACCTGCTAGCTCACAGTCAGTAGCACACACACTGTCCCATTTGTGCTGCTTCAAGCCCAAATCTTAATTTCAAGAGGCCCTTTGGGGGCAAGATGTGGTTTAGAGAGCAAGCAATTACATGAGTCAGGCAGTGGCAGTCTATCAGGGCTCAGCTCAGAGGCTTATCATTCAGGTAGGGAAGGGGAATCTAGAGTATCCGCCACTCAAGCCTTCAGTACCAACACTATGCATGAACCAGCAGCTAGGCCCCATTGACCCAGAGAACCATGGTGCAAGCTGCTGTGTCCTGTGGAGGAAATGCACCCCAGGCAGGGGGCTAGCACAAGCCATATGCACTACCTGAGTCCCACTCAAGCTCTGTTTTGAAGGCATAAATGGGACCTCAGTTGTGCATAGGCATTGCACTAACCCTCTGCACAGGAGGTGAATTTCCAAGTCATGCCATTAGCTGTTGCATTTGCTTGCAGCACCCTGGACAGAGAATTTAGAAGCATCACCTGTAATTAGGAAGCATTAATAAATGAACCAGCAGTCATGTCTCTTTTCCACCTCTCTTGTTCATATTTAATTCACTAGGAAGTTTGGTGAAGCCTGGCTTGTAATAAGAATGCAGCCTAATAAATATTTGCCTTAATGCACTCACTGGTAAATGTTTCTATTAACAAGAAGAGGAAAGGCTCTCTGCTTGAGATAATCGCCATTGCTGCTTGGGGACAATGAATGGTGCATGTGTCACCCCAGGCAGCTCTCCTCAACCCTGGCGTTTGGACAGGATTGCAGCCACCCACGCACATATTTACCTAAGTTAGATACCTCATTAATATTAATGCCATCCACAGACCTGTTCAAAAGGGAATCAAACCAGGGGGAATGCTGCTGCTTAAAGCCCATGAAGCATTAACCTGACCTTTTGTGCAAGTGTGCAAAAGCCACAGCAGTTACAAAACAGTAGGCAATTGCTATGTCAATATAGAATTTAATACAGCCAGAGTACAGCTTGTAATTTCTTCCCTTGAGGAAATGCATGCTCTAGCGTTTGCAGCCCCTTTGTGGGAGTGTTTGTATGAACTGATAACTCTAAACCAGCCGTGTGATTCTCCCCCCTGCCCCATCTGTCCCCTTGCAAAGGGAATGGCTCACCCTGAAGTCAGCTCCATAACTTATAGCAACAAAAAGGAGCAAACCATCATTTTCTGATTCCAAAGCTGGGCTCTGTTAGCCTGCAGGAGAGACTCCCACTGCTCTAGCCATAGGATAGTATGATGTTAGTGAGCAGGCCCTACACAGTCAGACATTGAGTCTACTCGCCAATGGCTGGGTGGCAGTTCACATAAGCTTCTCCAGGACAATTATTGCTAGAAATGTAAGGAGCTACTAGGCTTTGGGCCTGGGTTCAGTGAACAGCTCAAGAGGTTTTGGCCAGCTGAGGGCCTCTGCCAATTTACTATGAACCTGAAGGCTGCCTCTAAAAAATGGAGCCACCCTCATTTGCAGTATAAAGATGCAGCTCAAAGAGACTACAGGTCCCAGCATGCAATGCAGCCAGGCACAGAGATCCTGATGCGGCACCGCACACTGCAACCTGTCCTCTCTGTGCCCTTCATCTCTCTATAATGATGAGAGGAGCCTCACTGGCCAACATTAGCTTACCTGAGTACAAATCAGAGCCCCTACATTATTTTTCTACAAGTTGACACTTGCTACCTTGTCAATCACTTGCTCCCAGTTCCATTCAAAGTGTCCTGGGTTAGATTAAAGCGTCTGCTCCTACTGCTGGTCTCAGAGGCTGGGTGTTGGAATCCAGATTTCAGGAAAGGGATGAAGACCACATCTGGTGGCCCCTGAAGGTACTCCTCTGCCCCTCCCCAAAGCCCCATTAGAATTGTTTTTTTCCTACACAAATACATGCAATGTCTGTAACTGAGACCAGGGTGACTGGGATAGAGGAAGAGGAGAACAGGGCTGGCTTCAGGCCCACAATGCTCAGCTTGTTCACACTCATCATTGTATGTGGTGGCATGTACAAGAGAAGAGAAGAGCTGAACTCTGTCTCTGGCTCCCTGTGAAGGCTCCTGCAGCCTGTAGCATTGGCCTTCTGGAGAGAGACTGGATCAAATGCATGCACTTGTCCTGGATCTGTTGCAGAGGTTGGGGAGGCTGCAGTGGAAAACCCCCTGAGCTAGTGAACCCCAGACACTGCGCTAGTCTGCCCTGCCCCCAGGAGGACAACATGCTTCCAAACTTCCGGTCACTCCAGCTTTGCGTCTCTCCAGTTTGCTAACGAAGTGCACTAAGAGAAGGAGCTTCTCTCCTCTCCTTGGCAGATGGTCATGCTGGAAGTGCTAGATCCAGGCAAAGCAGTTAGTTGGTGAAGGCACTTTCCCTTTTCAACCCAGCTTGTCAGGCTCATCTGCAACAGGATTAACACAGCAAAGATACATCGTCTTCCTGTGATCTGCTGCTTCTCTTCTAAAGCGGCACCTACTTGAACTAAAGGGAGACTGAAGAATGTGGAGATCCCAAGCATGCAGGTGTTATAATGAGGAATCTTCTCCTCTGCTCTCCGCTCCCCCGCGCAGCCTTACTACGCTTACCTGGTACTTGGGTTCATTATACTGACACTGTGCTCATGGCTATTGTATTTCAGCCACTACCATAGCACTGGTTGTCTAGCCCAGGATGTTGTAACCAGCTAGATGGAGGGTGGTAGGACCAGGCCAAAGATCCTCCACCTGGCATGTGGGTGTTTGAGAACCAGAGAATCAGAAAGAAAAGGCAGAAAAGACCCACCTGGCCCCAGTCAACCCATCCTCCTCCCCGTCAGGGCAGGTTTGTTCCTGTCTATTCATCAGGGCTGTGACCAGTCGACTTTTACAAGACTCCAGTGGTGGGTCTCCCCTCAGGCCAAGGCTCCATAGTCTCACAGAGCTGGGTGATTGGGAGGTTTTAGTAGCTACCCGGCCCAAATTTTCCTTTGCTCAGTTTCAGACAAGAGTTCGGGATTGGCACAAAGACTTCACTAAACCAAAAGCTTCCTGGATTTGTTTATTTCCTCTTCGCTTCCATTTCCATCTCTCCTTTTCCTTCCCACCCTCCCTCTAGTTCTGGTACTTTTCTCCTTCTTCTTTCTGCCCATCTGTCTCTCACTTTCATTCCTATTCACATCTTTCCTCTCCTCTTCCTGACTCCGCCTTTTCTCTTCCAATCTCTCCCTGGCCCTTTTCCTCTCCCCCTTCCCAAGAGTTCCATTTTCCCTTCTCACTCTCTTCCAAGCACCATTGGCTCTCTCCATAGGACCACCCACCTCTCCTTTCCCCCATGGACTCCTATCCCTGGCGTGCTCTAGCCTGGCTCTTGCCTCTACACACATCTCGGGAGGCCTGCTGAGGTGGGGCGCTGGAGTACAGGAGCTAGGGGGCAGCGCACAAAGGGGTGACAGCAGCAGCAGTGAGGAGGAGCCAGCAGCCATGCTCAGCAGGTCAGACCCCAGTCTGTGCATGGGTCTGGGCTTCATGGATGGGGGGCAGTTTCCTGAGCACCCACATATGCTGCAAGAGACTCAGACCAGCTCTGCAGCCAGTGTAACCTGGACCCCTGAAGTGCCACAGGTGCCATTTGCTAACTTGCTCAATGCTTAGTCCTGACCTTCTACTGCTATGCTCAGAGCATCCTGTGCTGCAACTGGCCCTCCCCAGCAAGCTGCATGCGAGGACCACTGCTGTGCAAAGACAGAGCTGAGAATAAGCATTACTAAGGAGCTACTGCGAGAAGCAAGAGCCCATTTCTCAAGGAGGAGCCAGGGAGTGTGGAGACTCAGGCAGCAGAATGAGCGGGCTCTGTTCTCTGCCAGCCAGGCTAATAACCCTCTATTCAATTACCGGCTGGGTTTTTTATCGGCTGTCTCGTTAGCTTTATCCGCATAATTCCTGATCCTCCCTTGTCGGGGAGCATTATGATAATCTCCATACTGTATCCTTGGGGGCATAGTGAGGAAAGCGAGGGGCAGGCCTGGGAGCTGGGGAGAAGCAGCAGCGCCGTCCCCCTCTCAGACCCAGCTCCAGTTCTGAGCCGGTGAGGGTGTCAGAGCTGCAGAACTTTTCTCTCTGGAGGAATAGATCAATGTGCATGAAAGAGGGAAGCGTGTGTATGTGGGTTATTCTACAGGCCTTTTCACTATAAAGGATCCTAAGGCACTTTGCTGAAATGCGGCCACCTCTGCAGTGCAGAGCAACAGCCAACATACAGTACAAAAGAAGCACCAGGGAAAGGGGAGATTTGGCTCTGTGGGTTTCAAACCTGAGGCTGAGACTATAAAGCCACCTCCCTTGTCTGCCCCATAGAGCCAATGGCCATCCCTTCCCTGCTACTTGGGCTCTGGGAGCTTACTGATGGATACTGCGATGCATTTTCAGCAAGGCACTGCAAGAAAGCAAGCCCGTATTGGGGAATGTTAGTGGGCACCAGGAAGTCATTGAGGAAGGTGTGCCCAGGAAAGGGTGTTTTTTGTCAGTTGGTGTTCTCCACAGCACCACTGTATGACACACAACCCCTTTGTGCTCTTCTAAACAATCCCTTCCTCTGCTGGGTAAGAAACATAAAGGGGGCTTAGAAGACGCCACATCAAAAGTATTTACTGTACAGTGCCCGTGAGCTACAGCTGATCAATGAAAAATGATTGTAAAATGGAGATAACAGCACTTCCCTCCAAGGGAGTGTGGTAAGGATAAATACCCTACAGGTTGTGAGGTGCTGTAATGGAGGCCTATAAGCACATTACATAGATAAAGCAAACAGCAGCCTGTGCTGAGAAGAGGCCCATCATAGAGCCAGAGGAGAGGCATCCCAGTGACTGTGTGCTACATTACTGATAAATGCCAATACAGGTAACCAAGCTGAAAACAAGACTAATCCTGGCAGGATGGTTAAATACTAAAAATCACCCATCAAAGTCACCTGAGGGACCTCAGAAATTCTATGGGGCAGGGCCAGATTAGGGCAGTTCAGCTATTTTAATAGGCATAGGGAGGCAATATTCCCCTCCAGGGCTCCCCAAAGTTCCAAGAACCCCTCTTCCTCTCATCTGTTTGTTGGATGTTTAGTGTCCCTGGCTAGGAGAGATTTAATATCAGCTCTTGTTCTGCCCCTTCAGCAAGTGGCTCTGTAGGGAATGAGAAAGCAGGAGTGGATGTGGGGAGAGCTCCCAGCTACTGCAGTTCTCTCTCTCTCTCTCTCTCTCTCTCTCTCTCTCTCAACAGGTGGTGTTGCAGGGAAGGACAGGGGCAGTGGCTGAAAGGCACTCCCAGATACTCCAGTCCTGGACTCTTTCAGCAAGGTGCACTGTAGAGGCAGGGCTAGAGGGGCAACAGTGGGGAGTTCACAGCTACTCGAACGCTGGTGTCTCCCTGAAGGAGTCTTTGTGGAATGGTGCAGGAGCACTGGCTCAGGCTCCCAGCTACTCCAATCCCAGCCTCTTCCAGCAGGAGGTGCTATGGGGAACAGTGCAGGAGCACCAGCCCTAGGGGCTCCTCCAGGGCTGAGATCCCTCACAAGATTGCACGAGGAAGATTGTTTTTAAAATGAGTGCAGGCAAATCCTGAGGATCCAGTGAAGCTGATAATCGGAAGCCTTTGTGTTGGCACCAATCCCCCACCTCCCCTTAATTCCCGATAATGGCATCATTTATTTAAATAAGGCTCAGAGCAGAAAGTGTAGTGAGGGGAGGGTGGGGAGGCCAGCCTCGCCCAGCCAGCCATCCCTAACACTTGTTTTCTCATGTCATCCTGAGAGCCGAGATCCATAGGGCTGATTCTGTCAAGCTACAAGTCTCTATCACCCCTCCTTCCCCCGCTCCACTCCTAATTGCAACAGCTGCAGCTGGGCAGCTCTGCTCTTCGCCCCACACAGCGGGATCCACGCCAGGCCGAGACATGGAATCTGTTTCGTAGCCCTGCCCTGCTTGTTCTGTTTATAAACACTTGCTTGGCAGAATGCAAAGCACAGGCTGTTTTGTTCCCCAGCCTTTCAGTGGTGACTTTGCATGGAGAACCCTTTGCCCTAACAAGCACTAGCCCACAGCTGTGCCTGGTGGCTGCCACCCATGTCACAGTGGGAGGGGGAACAGTGCCTCTCGGATCAGTTTGCAACGATGTCAGTGGTACTCACTGTCAGTGGGTCTGCTCCTCAGCTTTACCACGAGAGGGATGCAGGCAAGGAGTCCAGCAAGGGCTACTGGCAGCATTCCTCTCCCCACAGACAGGGCTTGCATCACCAGACAGGCAACTCACATCCATCAAGGCTAAATGGCGAGCCCTCCCTGCGCTCTGATACTCAGTCCCCCCTCGGCCAACGGAAACGTGGAATGCAAAGCCCCACTCCTGCCCCCGCCCCGATGGGCCCAGCCAGTGGTCTCCCCCCTGCACCCAGGTGAATGCCTGCGCTCCCGCTCCCAGGAGTCAGGAGGGGTGGGAGGGAACAGTATCTTCCTCTCTGTGATTGCAATCGCTTTCCCACCCCAAGTAGAGCTGGAGTCACCAGCAACCCTCACTTCTACAGTGTCCCCTGGCATGGCCGTCAGCTCCTAACAGCGCGGGAGGAGCTTGAGTCCGATTCCACCCAACTCCCACACTATTGATTTTATTTATTCCTATGGAGTTCTTTAGATTCTCCCATCCCGCTCTGGGCTCATGGACTCGAAACACAACAACAAACCTTATGGATAAACCAACAGCACAGGGTGAGCTCTTCTCTCCCCTGCAGCCTGTCTGGAGTCAGAAACACCAACGGCCTGAGCCCCCCATCCCTCTTCCTAGCCCAAGAGAACAGACAGACCCTGCAGCAGGTCACCAGGCTCAGGTTCTGCCAGAGCAAAGGGCAAGTGCAGGTTCCATGCCCACATTCCCCTCATGGTTAAACTCGGGGACTGTCAGCTCTCGTGCCTTGGGTGTCTCAATTGCTGCAGGATCACATCAGGTGCAGCTCTGAGGTAACCAGGGACCAAACCAGTCAGGGCTTTCTAGACTGGAATCAAAACTTTCAATTGCACCTGGGAATGATCTGTCTGCCAGTGCAGCTGCCAGAGCCCCAGGTAATTTAAGCCCTATGGGGTTCGCCCCAGCCCCGTTCTGCACCAGCTGATGTACACATTGTGCGGATCCACACTTGAGGCCCAGGGAACTGTAGCAGAGGCCTCACATCCACAAAATAAGAACAGATGACAAAGATGTATGCTTGGCTGTCAAGGTTCCTTCCCCACTCTGAACTTTAGGGTACAGATGTGGGGACCTGCATGAAAACTTCTAAGCTTAACTACCAGCTTAGATCTGGTTTTGCTGCCACCACTCCCAAGTGCTAACGCCCTTCCCTGGGTAGCCTTGAGAGGCTCCTCCACCAATTCCCTGGTGAACACCGATCCAAACCCCTTGGATCTTAAAACAAGGAAAAAATCAATCAGGTTCTTAAGAAGAAGGCTTTTAATTAAAGAAAGAAAGGTAAAAGTCATCTCTGTAAAATCAGGATGGAAAATAACTTTACAGGGTAATCAAATTCAAAGAGCCCAGAGGACCCCCCTCTAGCCTTAGGTTCAAAGTTACAGCAAATAGAGGTAAACACTCTAGCAAAAGGAACATTTACAAGTTGAGAAAACAAAGATAAACCTAACACGCCTTGCCTGGCTGTTACTTACAAGTTTGAAATATGAGACACTTGTTCAGAAGATTTGGAGAGCATGGATTGATGTCTGGTCCCTTCTTAGTCCCAAGAGCGAACAACCCCCAAAACAAAGAGCACAAACAAAAGCCTTCCCCCCACCAAGATTTGAAAGTATCTTGTCCCCTTATTGGTCCTTTGGGTCAGGTGTCAGCCAGGTTACCTGAGCTTCTTAACCCTTTACAGGTAAAAGGATTTTGGAGACTCTGGCCAGGAGGGATTATAGTATTATACACAGGAGAGCTGTTACCCTTCCCTTTATAGTGATGACATTAGCCATTGCTGCTGCCTGGGCATCCAGAGGTAGCTGGGGATCCACTCCAACACCCAGGCCTGGCAGGCAGGGAGACAGCATGCCCTTGGTCAAATCTCCCCATCACGTCCCCCATCCAACAGCTCACCTCAGTCTTGTCTGGGTTGCATCTGAGACAGCGCACCCCCATCTAGGAGCCCTGTTGGTGGCTGGGAACATGACTCCACTGTACCAGGTCAGACCGAGGGGCTTAAATACAATGGGAGAGAACGTGGGGAAAAGAGAGGAATTCAGGGGAATGGAGAGAATGAGGGGGAGGAGAAAAAACTGATGAAAGAGAGGAGGAGGAGGAGGAGGAGGAGGAAGACAAACAGCAGTGGAAAGAGAGAAAAGAATGAGAACCAGGAGCTCTGACCTAGGGGCCTTGTCACACCCACTGAGATGGTGCCGGCACACTCTGGGGGCTTTTCCCCCACCCACCAGGGACTGTTCAGCTACTGAAAGGCATCAGCCCCACCAGAGTCCCCGTCAGAACCCCAGCTGCATTCACACAGCTCAGCAGCCACCAGCTGGGTACCCCCACTCTCGTGTCTGCTCCCCAGTGGGCTGGCTTGGCCAGAGCAGAGAGGGAGAGGGAGACAAACACAGCAGAAAAATAAAAACCACCTGATGGTTTTATTAAATAAAAAGAGCCTCTGATGGGACTTAACTTCCAGCCTTTCAGAGATTAGGAGCAGTGCTGGGATCTAGCCCAAGAACCCGGAGACAATGAGCAGAGAACAGAAGTGACAGGACTGGAGGGGAATGAATGAGAACCACCAGGGCCAGCTAGAGAAAGGCTCAGACCATGTGAGTGAGAGCTGAGGGCCCTGTTTGAAATGGCAAAGGAATTCAGGTGCTGTTCTGCAATCAGTAAGAGAAAGGAGAGAAGCAGTCAATATGACTAATGCAAAATCAAACACATGTAATTGCCTCATTCAAAACAGGGCACTTGAAGTAGCAGCAATATTAACCCCAGTGATCAATTAAGGGGATGCTTTGGCCAAGGGAAAGGGAACCTGAAACTAGTTTGAGACCCTGCATTTAGGTGACAATCCTGCAAATATTTATGCCCGAGAGTAATTTTACACACATCCCATTTTATACACATCCCATTAACTCTATGCAGGGTAGCTCCAGGCACCAGCGCACGAAGCGCGTGCCTGGGGCGGCAAGCCGCGGGGCGTGGCCTGCCGGTCGCCGTGAGGGCAACAGTCAGGCTGCCTTCAGCGGCGTGCCTGCGGGAGATCCGCCGGTCCTGCGTTTCGGTGGCAATTCGGTGGCGGGTACGCCGAAGGTGCGGGACTGGTGGACCTCCCACAGACGCGCCGCCGAAAGCTGCCTGCCTGCCGTGCTTGGGGCGGCAAAATACATAGAGCCGCCCCTGACTCTATGGGAACCCCCACATGCCTGAAGTTACTCTCCTGTATTGATGTTTATGAGATCAGGGGCTTCAGTTTTAGCAGCCCCACTAAATCACAGCCAGGTGAGTCGGGTTAGCTAGAGGTACCAAACCGACCACCTAGGTGCTAACATTACTACCACGGTGCCTGTCTGACAGCTCAGGGGCATGCAGCTCCTGGGCTGAAGATGTTCCAGAGTCCTGACTATGAAGGGCAGGGCTTCTGTTACAAGCTATTTTGCCATGCGTGTTTAGGGAGCCACCTGAGTGTGATGGAGTCAGAGCAGCTTCCCTCACACCCTCTCTCTGTGCACAGAACCCCAGAGCTGCAGGTGTGCTGCTGTTGCTTGGTATTTATTCACAGTGGATGTGTCCATCAAAGGAAGTGGTTTTCTAAGGAGGGACAAATTATTATGAGACCCATGTCAAATCACAGCTCACTGCAGACCTAGGGGAAGTCGTACAGCCCAGCCCACGACTCCCCCAGCCAGAAGGAAGGAGTGGCTGAGTGTTTATGGCTCCCCAGATCATATGCACAGTGAGCATTCCTTAGCATCCTGACACTCAGAGCTAGGGGAGACATTGTCACTCCCACTGTGGCCTTTCCCAGCCACAGGATCGTCTCTCACATGGCCATTCCCTCCATGCTTTGCCCAGGCACATCTCAAAGCCCCTCCCTTGCCCTACCTCTCACTGTCAGGACTGGTCTCCTGCTCAGAGGTGCTGGAGCTAAGAGTGCTGAGGGTTGGCAGCACACCCTGGCTTGAAGATGTTTCCATCATATACAGGGTTTACAGTTTGATTTGCTGGCTCTCAGCACCCCACTATACAAATTCTTCCAGCCCCCCTGGTCCTGCCAGTGTACCTACAGCTGCCCTTTCCCACACCTGCTCCTCCCAGCTCTAATGCCCCCGGGCACCACCCTCAGCAAGCCCTCTCCCTGCTTGGTGTTTACATCCTTCCAGACACACAGGCATTTCTTACCTCTCCCCTTTGTTATGGCTTACCAAGCTATGCAAATTTAGCTCTTTTAATCTCCCCTCAGAAATCAATCCCTCCAGTTGTTCGCTATTTGTGTTGCTTTTCTCTGAACTCCCTCCAGTTTGCATCTGGCAGGTGCTGGTTTCCCTGCCTTTGAAATGGGAGCTGCGGGCACTTTGATAAATGGATTGAAAGATCGTCTAGTTTCACTCTTGTTACTGCAAAGTGCTTCTATCTCCTCTGCTGAAATGCTGCTCAGTAACTTTCTGCAGTGATACCCGTCAGTGAGCCACAGCCCAGATCCCCTGCAGCAGCCATAGCATGGGGGGGGGGCATGTTTCCTCTTCCCTCCCCAGCAGTAGGAGCGCAGCACCGTTCCCTGCCCCTTACAACACAGAGGCCTACAGGGCCTGGCTGGAAACTGCAGCCCCAAACAAATCAGCATTCTGGAAAAAGAGCGCTAAAGAGGCGAGTGTGTGCCCCAAGGATGGTTTGTTACCAACTGGCAGGGAAACATTCAGACAGCACGCAGCCCATGGCAAACGCCATCCAGCCCCCTGGATGGGCAGAACAGCACAGGAATCATTAGAGTCTGAGATCAGGGCAGCGGAGCATGAAGCACGAAGCCTAGGAATCTGCCTGGCCATGTGAAACTGTCCCAGATTCCTGGGAAACAGCAGCCCCAGTCCAGTCTCACACACTGCACAAGGATGGCTGAGGGTGGAGTAACTGGTGGCTGGGTTTCAGAGTCTGTCCTTTTGGATGGGCCAGACAGTCCCTTAGCAGCTGGGCTCAACTCCTTAATAAGCATGGAGTAAACAACAAACATTTGCAAACCTTCCTCCGCCTCACAGCTGTATCAGAGAGACCATTGTGTCTGAATGCATCAAACCCCACAGACAGCTGGGGAGAGGGAGGGTCTGGAGACAGCCCAACCCTCAAAAACCAGAACAATAGGAGAGCAAAGCACTGAGCCCCCGAGGCAGGTTTACACAGTAACCAGTATAGGGGAGACCCAAGGGGGAGGGCCTCACCCCACAGAGAGGAAGGGCCCAATCCTGCATGGTGCTCCCCTGACCACTAAGCACTTCCCAAGGTAGGTTCAGCACCCCTAGCAGAGCAAAGGGGGACCTTTAGCTCCTGTCCAGGCTCTCTGGGGCTGTGACTCAGTATATGCCTGCACAGCACCTAGCACAATGGGGCTGGCCTGGTTGAGGCCTTAGGACTACGGCAATGTAAATGTTAAATAACAACACTAAACCTGAGGCAGGGCTATTGCTCTGGTCCCTTCCATGACTCCACCCTCTAAGCTCTGATTCATCAGCATCTCCGGGGGTGCTGGGAAGAGAGATTTCAGGGTAAGTCTTGGTGGCTCCAATACTGCCCCTCCCCACATCCTGCCGTTGGCATAGAGACGGGATTATCATCATTATATACAGAGCGCTGACAACACACCTGGCTTTGTACAAACACAGCCGAAGGGCTGCCTGCCCCAAGGTGCTTGCACAGCGCCGGGGCTGCATCACAAGGTGACACTGGGACGGTGAGGTGACCGCTCCGGAGGCTGTAATGGCAGGTGACTCCGGGCCTGGCCCAACAGGACACCCTGCCTGCAGCACAGTGCCTGCTGCAGAGGTTCAAGTCACAGAGCCAGGCACGGTTGTGTGTGGAGATGTCACCTGCACAGCAGCAGACTAATGCCCATGTAATTTAAGCAGGAAACTCCTCATTAGGGCTCCCTCTCATGCAGCCTTGGAGGGAGCAGAGCTCAGCTCAGCCACTAAAGATGCTATTTGTCTGACAGCCAACTCTGTGCGCATTAGCAACTCCCCTGACAGCAGTGGCTTCTAAACCCCAGCACACAGAGCTAGCAGGGCTGGCAGCAAATCTGGCTCTGGGAGCTTACTGGGGCACTTTGGCATTATGTTCCCTGGGCAGCAAATGGAGGCCCCACAGAGGACAAGGGAAATGGCAGGAGCAGGAAACAGCGAAGCCTCCTCACCCTTTATCTCCATTTTCTCCTTCCACCTGCCTCTCCCCTGCTCAGTAGCTGGGAGACAAGAAAGCCTGCTCATAGAAGGACCTCATGCTCACCAGAGCTGTCTGGGCAGGGCTGACCTCAGGTGTTACACAGGGGCCGTTGGAGTTAACACTTCCTTTGTGCTGAATGGTCGCTATAGCAGTCCAGCATCCTTCTGGGCCAGGGACTGCTCTGGCTATAGGAAAACTAGGCAGCTGCCTTAGGTGGCAGATTCTGACTAGGGCAGCTGGGCAAAACTTGAGAGAGTGGCACTGAAACTTGAAGCTTGGTTCCCCCATTTCTACTACAACCACTGAACCATCATAAGGCTCTCCACCTCCCCCACCAAAAGTACACCCCCAGCCCCAAGTTGAAAACCTCTGTTGGGGTTTAAGAGCACAGTGAAGTTTTGCCTAGAGCAGCAGATTGTCCTGAGCAGTCTCTGTTCTGGGCTCTAATACCAGGCTGGGAGGCTGAGATTTGAACCTGTGAGCTTTAAACTCAAATGCATGGTAGCTAG
The DNA here is from genome assembly GCF_002925995.2 of Terrapene triunguis. NCBI lineage: Eukaryota > Metazoa > Chordata > Testudines > Emydidae > Terrapene > Terrapene triunguis. The sequence continues at coordinate 30,211,032 of NW_020664447.1, forward strand.
TTTAGTGACATCTGTGTGTCCAGAAAAAGCCAAAGTGAGAACACGCTAACTGCCACAAACCAACTGTGCTCAGCAAAGAAAGAATGATAGAGCTGCAGAAAAAAACCCAAAAAACAGCCTCACAGTGCAGGGTGCCCCTTGGGTTTCCACTCTGCCAAGGGCTAGCTGAGCTCAGACACAATGACAGCAGCAGGAGTGTGGGACCCATCCCTAGGCAGCTGGTCCACATTAATCAGACTAAGAGCTTAACTGCCCCAGACAATGCCCACTACTTCCTGCTGTGTGGTGCTACACCAACTGTAGCGAGGTGGTGGGATACCCCACAGCCCTGCTGAGGGACGAACCTCCTCTAACACCAAAGTGGGCGGAGCCACTGGGTCCTGCGCCCGCCCCTCAGAGGTCACAGCGCAGACCCGGAAGTATTAAAGCCCGCCTGCAGAGCTCAGTTGAGAACCAGCCGCCGGAGAGACCAGACGTCTGTGACCGAGCTCCCAACTTGGGAGATGGCAGCAGGCCGCGGCCGGCCTGAGGACGTCCCGGGCCAGCCGAGCCTACCCCTCGCTTGTTACCCCGAGGACTGGCCGAGCCTGCCCCTTTCCAGCTACCCCGAGGAGGCGCCGAGCCTGCCCCTTTCCAGCTACCCCGAGGAGGCGCCGAGCCTTCCCCTTTCCAGCTACCCCGAGGAGCAGCCGAGCCTACCCTTCGCTACCTACCCGGAGGAACCGATGCTGTTAGAGACCGCCGAGGACACTAGCACGACCCAGGTACCCTACGAGGGGGAGTGTGGAAGTAGCCCGGGGGCTGCTGACCCCAGTCTGGCTGCAGCACTGCCAGAGCCTATGTCAGTGTGTTGCGGCCAGGATCCCCACTGACAGCAGCGAGTTTCCGTCGCTGCTAGTGCCCCGGGCTGGGACGCAGTGGAGTGGGAGGGCCTGCGTCCCCCCTGCCACCCACTCCTTGGGTGGCAGACTCCCCCCTTTCCCTGGCCTGGAGAGGCTGGGACCTCTTGCTTATTGACTCAGCCCCTGCTTAAGGGCCTGAGTTCCTGACTGTTTGGTTGCTGCCCCGCCCTGACCTAGGGCCTGGGCATCTGTATAGAACTATTGGCTCAGCCCCGGCCTAAAGGGCCTGAGCCCCTAACAGTGTGTTTGCTGTCCCACACTACCGCAGGGCCAGGACTGACAGCGAACTAGAGCGAGGCGGTGGGATACCCCACAGCCCCACTGAGGGACGAACCTCGGCCAAGCCCCATTACACCGACCTATCTCAGAGACCGGGCTGGTAGGTGCACACACCCAAGAATGGGATAGGATATGGGCAGCAGCAGCAATACACTGGGGCCCAGCAGAGATCCCCCTTGCTAAGGTTGGGAGAGGGGAGCGTAGAGTAACTGCCTGAAATGAGGGCTCTGAAGTGCCAGCACGGAGCCAGATGGCCCAGTCGGATCATATCAGCTATTGCCATTCGATTGTAACTTTCTATCTCAAGCCCTTTCTAAGGGGGAACCTAAAGCCAGCTGACCTTTCCACTGACCTTTCTCACATCCTCAGAACTGGGTGACATTTTTTTGACAAATAGTAAATGAGCCAGAAAATGCAGTTTTGGTCGACCTGAGACTATTTGCGGATTTGACCCAAATTGGCCAAATAGTTTTGGCCAGAAAAAAAATCAGGCTAGATTTACAAACCAGTTGCTGGCGGGGAGGTGATCACATTATAACTTTTAGCCCAGCTGTTAGCACTCCGGGATGTGGGGGACACAGGTCTGACTGCTCACTCTGGAGCAGGGACTCGAACCCAGGTCTCTCCCTTTCAATGCGTGTGCTGTAACCATGGTGCTAAAAGTGATACGGTGAGCACCAGCCCTCTCCTCCCACCCCCGTTGTGTTTGTGAATCTAGCCCTTTAAAAATAGCCAGAAACAAACAGTTCAGATCTAACTACACGTTTTCTTTGACCCAAAACAAATGTTTCTGATCACCAAAAAAATCTTCCAGATTCGGGTTGGACCCAGTTCTTTTCCAATTCTTCAGAACTTCCAGGCAACTGAAAAATCAGTTATTTACCCAGCTCTGCTCACCACGTGCGCCGTGGCTCCAGATGTGCTTTCTGATCGGCTCAAAGGGGGGCAGGGGATTTACAGGGCATTGGATGAAAAATATAAAATTGTCAGCTTCACCCCATCCAAACGCTGCAAGGACCAGACAAGGTTGTTTCCCAGCTTGTAGGGTCTGCGTGGGCTTGGCTCCAGCAGGGCAGAGGCTCGAGGACAAAGGAATCTGTGTGTGACAGGTCCAGAAGGGAGGGAAGAAACCCAAGCCTGTGGCAGCCCGGCCTCTGATTCATTATCCTGAGGCACAAGTGCTGCTGGCTGAGAAGGATTACTGAGGTTTCTTGCTTTCTCTTCTCGTGTCCTGGGCATGTCCCTCAGTCTGGCTGGAGGAGAGTGATCTGTCAGACACTGATCTGATCCAGAGTGGGTTGGTCAGAGCCCTCATGGAGTGTGTCCCCTGCTCTTCCCTTCCCAGCCTGCGCACCAGTGACACCAGCCTTTTGTTCTTCCTCTCCACGCTCGCCCTGGTGAAAGCCGCTTTGTCACTATCCGGTGGATGCAGGCACTGGTAAGCGATAGGCTCACACACACAGCAGTGCCTTACTTTGCTAGGAATTAGGCCTGAGAGCTGACCCAGAACATTTCCTCTGGGGGCTGCCACAGGCTGATAGAGCCTGAAAGAGAACTGGGTCGGAGCACAAAGGAGGCATGCACCAAAACATCGCAGTGAGCCCAGGGGAGCTGCCGGGTAGGCACCCAGCCAGTGGGAGGGTGAGGGGCTCTCGCAGAGACTTGGGCTGCCACTCAGAGTAGCTCTTCCCAAGCGATGGGAACATGTGGTGGCAAACATTAGGAGTAAGACACCTTCTCTCTGCACTAAGACAGCCACAGGTCTGGGAGTGGGGGGTGCATCCCACTGAGCATTCTCACAAATGGTTTATAAGCATTTCTCTGGCCCCCATTAGTGGCGTGTCTGAGCCCCTCACTGTCACTCCTGAATCCATCCTCACAGCACCCCAGGGGACAGGAAGTACCACGATCCCCATTTCACAGACAGGGAGCTCGGCCCAGAGAAATTGAGGCCAACATTTTCAACAGAGGCTCCAGCTGTCAGGGGCTTCAAGAGTTTGGTGCCCGACTTGAGCCCCCATTTTCAGAAGTGCTGAGCACCCTACAGTGAGCCCCTGGCTGGCTTCCATTGGGCACCCCAAATCAGGGGCCACTTTTGAAAATCTTGACCGAAGTGATTTGCCCAAGTCACAGCTGGAATCTGTGGCCGAGCTGGCTATTGAGCCCAGGGCTCCTGATTGCAAGCCCAGTGCCTTAGCATTCAGGCCAGCCTTCCTCCCCGCCATGGCAGGACCACTCGGAGCTGCCTAAATGTCAATCTGTCAGCATCTGATCTCCCCTCAGTGCAAGCCTTAAACCAAGCGCTGGCACTTCCGGCGCTTTGCGGTTGGTGTCTAGCTGCTGTATTGATGGGTACACCAGACTGGCTCAGGACTACATGAGACCAGGCCATGCCATCTCACTTGGCTCAGCACACCCTGGAAACACGTCAGCACAGCAAGCACAGGTCAGTGCTGGGGGTCCAGCCTTCATTAGGAGAGAACAATGCACATATATGCCAGAAAAATGGGCTCCTTGGTGCCAAGTCAACATGGCATTTCTTTCAGGGCATGGCAGAGGCAAGGGCAGCGCAGCCTCTGACCCACTGCAGGATGCTCTCCGGTCTGCATTAGACATCACAACAGAGTCTGGTATAGCCATTGTTTTAATCTATGTAACATCGAAAGCCCATTCTGCTGCACCAGGCTTGGGCATGCCGGGATTTCCTGAGCCAGGAGCTCCTTCACCAGCAGCAACTGCAGGGCCTCATTGCCTTCACTCCCCTGAGAGAGAAGAACCCAGAGGCGATGCAACACAGCAATCACCGTCCTCTGGAGCAAGAGCCACAGTAACTGTGGTGGTTTAGGAAGCAGCTTCCCTCACTGATGACTGAACCCAGAGGAACTCACATTGTCAAACTGTCTCTGGGGCAGTTCCTGGAAGACTAGGATCTGAGCGTGTCGTCAGCTTTGCCAGGCCAGCAGGAGGCAATATAGGGAATGTCACGGGAGCACCGGCTGCAAGGTCGCACCCTGATACCCCGGTCCCTGACTCTGCCAGCAGCACGTGCCTTAGGGAAAGATGCATGCAGGAGTACTGGCCGTTACTAGGCGTCACCGCTGTTGCAATCTCAGCATCTCCAAGTGGAGAGCAGCCTGCACCAGGGCAGGATGGCATTGTAACCCGGTTGGAGAAGCAGAACTGTGAGGCGTGGAGGGAATGCAGGTGGAACAGCTGTCTGCACTGGGGCTGTTTGTCTGCAAGGGCTTGGGAGATTTCTGTGCTTCAGCTGTTTCCTAAAGGATATGACTTGGTGCAAACCCAGCTCCAGCGGCAGCAGCTGTTCCCACAAAGGCTTGGGAAATAAGCCACCACGGCACCACCACAATGGGATCTGAACAGTGACAGCCTGCAGCGCGGGAATAGGCCTCCCTGCAGGAACCCCCTGCCTGCCTCAGCATCCCAGGTCAGGAGTCCCTCTGTTATTCATCTTCTTGATCAATAGAGATGGATGTGTGACAGGTAGAGCTGAAATGTTACCATCATTATCGAGCTGGGATTCTTCAAACAGCTCTGAACTGTGACACAAATTGTACTTTTATGAGGCCTATTAGGCCATCTGGATGGACTTAAACAGCCTTAATTGAGATGGAGCAGGGGCTGCTTAAATGAAAAAGAATCTCAGAAGCTTCAGCTCATTTGCCATCCTAACCTAAACATTTGAATTGAGCAATCTGGGGATAGGGACTTGTGTCAGCAGCTGGGAAGGGCCTAGCAGTGGCAGGATGTGGTCAGCTGGCTCCCTCCCCCCTTATTGTGAGAATAGAGGGGCCTTCAGCAGGGGGTGCCTACCCCCATGTACTCTGCCCTCCCTGCTTTCAGATTGCAAGTCCCCCTCCCCGCATCCTCTGGGTGACCAAGACTGCCCAGGTGCTGTCCTTCCCAGGGGACACCTTGAGCTGAAACGGGGAGGTTAACCACGAAGGGTGGCGGGGGGGCATGTTAAAGGGGAAGGAACCTTTGTGTGTAAGGGGCCTTCCCCCTGTGTTTCCTTTGGGCTCTCCAAGTAGCTCACTCAGGCAGCATTGCAGCCCAGGGCTTGGTGCTCTCTGCTGGCCCTTGGGAGCCCTGGGTTCAGTTCTCACGCGGCCCAGAACCAAGAGGCAAGGAACGAAGCTGGAAGTGCGGGAGAAGAGGCTTGTGGAGATGAAGTGCTGGAGATGACTAGAGCATGTGTGCCAGTTTCCAAGCCCTCCTAGCACAGAGCACAGCCCCAAGACCCTTTCCCCAGGCTCAGGCCAGGCTACAGGGTACCGGAAGTGTAACCGGTAAGAGGCTCTGTTAGGGTCCCCATTATCCCTTCAGGAGCAGTTCTCCTCTGCAGACTGCCTATTGCACCACAGGCCAGCTCTAACCCAGGCCTATTCCAGGCTCGAGCCGCACAGAAAGCTGCTTCCCCTGCTAGGAGGTACTTGGTGTGGGGCTGACTCACTGCCCAAACCTGGCACTGACAAACTCTTCTTCCTGCCCACACAAGGGGCCACCCGCTTCTCCCCTCCGCCCCCGGAAAGACAAAAGCAGGGGGAGGGAAGCTGCTCTGCTCTCCCCCTGGTAACCCAGCAGATGCCATGAATCTGCAGACAGTGCTGTGGAACAGGCAGCTCTGAGCAAAGGGTGGCATTCCTGGCATTCCACACCTGGAAGTGCTCCTCAGGGGCAGGAGTTCCGTGCTGCTGCACAGAGCCCTCGTCCCCTCCCCTTGACACCAGGAGCAGCCCCAAGCGGGGGGCTCAGGGAGGTTGGAGTCTTTTCTAATTCAGCTGCCAGTGATGAATGAATGTGGAGTTAGGGAAGGGGCTCACAAGGTGAGCCAGCTGAGTTAAAGCCTTACTAGTTCAAGCCTTATTTCCCTCCTAGCACTCCAGTGTGCCAACAGCCCAGGCACCTGCAGTCTGCACCCCCGTGCTGGGCTGGCAGAGGCAGCATTACAGTAGGCATTTAGCGAGCTGAAAAGAAAGCAAAGGAGTTGCGTGAAACAATTGAAATCTAAATAGATTCGAGTTCCATTCAGGCATTGTGGAGCCAGAACAAAAACCAAAGCAAAAAACCAGAAGGGAGGGGATGGCTGTGTAGGCAGTGACTGGATAATACGCTATCAGCTGCATTAAGAGGAATTTGTTAGAAGGGCTTTCCCTAGAGGAGAGCTAATTTATTCTCTAGTTTATTATACCTCAAACAAGAGTCTGCGATCCCTCCAGGGAGGAAAAATACAGAGGCGGCAAAAACCATTTGCAAAGGATCAGCAGGACAGGCCGAAGGTGGAGGACAGGGAAAACAGCTCTCAGCCCTTGTGGGGACCTGCCCCAGTTTATGCAAACTAAGAGTTTGGCTTCCCCCACCTGCTGTGCCACTGACCCACCTCTTAGCCCCAACCGCTCCAAACACCAATCTCTCCCTCACGGCACAGGGGACTGACAGAGGCGCTAAACAGAACAGCCTGTACATCCTTCATCAACTAACGGTACATGCTGTGACCTTGGTACCAGGGTTAGACGTAAATAAGAGAGTACAAGGGCAATATGACAGAATACTGCCCAGCGTGTCAAGAAGGGAGAGACAACCTATGCTTTCCCTATGCATACAACCACTACATGAGCTGCCCAGGGGAGGCAGTGTTGTCCATTCATTAGAGCACCGGAGACCTGGGTTCTGTTCCTGCATCACCATGTGACTTTGAGCAAGTCCCATGAACTCTCTGGACTCAGTTTTCCTATCTGGTTAAACAACGATAAGGGAAAATTATTGTACCTGTCATCCTGCTTCTCTGGGGGTGTCGTCTGTGCAGGATCCTCTCTCCTGTGACTCGAGAGACCTGGGTTAGATTCCTTGCTCTGCCACAGAGTTCCTGTGTGACCCTGGGCAAGTCACTTCATCTGCCCTGTGCCTCCCATGCCATTTGCACATGGGGATAACACCACTTCCCTACCTCACAGAGGTGCTGAAAATAAAGTCCATTAATAATCACGAGACGCTCAGATACTATGTTGCTGAGGGCCAGAAAAATACAGCGAGAGAGCAAGAGAGACCCCAAAGAAAAAGAATACTTAAAGAAAGAGGCCAACTGAAAAAGATGCTCTTTCTGAAATAAAACAAACTTCTTTGGGGAATGGAAGAGTTTCCAACATAGGGCTGCCAAACAGGTTCTGGAGCAGGGAGAATCTAGAAAGGGGTTCCCCCTTGGAGGGTGAAGCTAAGCAGTAATGCTGAGCAAGCGTGCATAGCGGGGGCGTTGTAGCTGCTTTGCAGATGTCTGTAGTGTCAGCGTTGCCTCTGACTTGGCCTTTTCATTTTGGGCCACTCAGGCCGTAGCAAAAGGAGATGCAATTATCCAAAAGCCTCAACCAATGCCAGACAACCAGCTGAACCCAACGAGAAGGCTGGGCAGAGAGATGGAAGAATCCCGGAGTAGGTGTCACTGGCACAACTGTTGGTGAGGTGCCATCACCTGCAGGGAACTTTTTCACTGATCACAGTTTTGAGCAGAACACCTACACCCAGCAGGGATTGACATATGGTGGCCAAGAGAGAGAGTTCATGCTTCATCCTTCGACTACTTTCCAGACTCACTAAACTTGAAGAGTTCGGAGTTCTGCTTGTCTCATGCTAAGAAGCCAAGACCCAGGTGTGAGAATCCTGCATAGATGGTGTCTTCAGAGGATGATATTTACCCAACTTACAGGACAGCTGTCATGTGAAATTAATATTTGCCAAGTGGTTTGAGATCCAGCAGTAGATAGGGGTGATAAAGCTACAGTGAAGGAACATCAGCCACTGTGGTGACCAGTCCAGATGGGTATAGCTCCAATACCAGCTGACCAGAGGGTTGCCTTGATCTTCCATTACATGCTGCTCTCATGCCTGGTAAAATGGAAGGAACAACAATGTTCATATGTCTGACGTGGCAGGGAAAGCCACCTGCTCTTGGAGTGTCAGCTTAATCAGTGACATTCAGGGCATACTCTCGCCCCAACCTGTCCAAAGAGGATTAGGGTGGCACTCCAGATTTTGCCCCCTGGATCTTTTCCCTTCAGTTCCATGTTGACAAACTCCCACCCTTTTTCTGATCCAGCCTTGTTTTCTGCCTTTCCTCTAACTGGTTGGCATATATTCATAGATTTTAGGGCCAGAAAGCACCACTATAATCATCTTGTCTGATGTCTTGCATAACAAGCCATAGAATCTCACCAGTAACTCCTCTATCAAGCTCATAACTTCTGTTTTGAGTTATTGCCTATCATTTAGACAGAGAATCAGTCATGATTTAGAGACTTCAAGTGATGGAGAATCCACCATATCTGTAGCATAAATTGTTACAATGGTTAATGAACCTCCCTATTCAAACATTTCTCTTTGTTTCTAGTTTGGGTTTGTCTAGTTTCAGCTTCCAACCACTGTTTCTCATGATACTCGTGTCTGTAAAATTAACAAATGCTCTGCCATAAGAACACTTCTGCCCATGTGGACCATGATCAAGTCACTAGTCGCACTCTGTCAGGCAGGTTTTCCAGATCTTAAATCATTCTTGTGGCTCTTTTCTTAACCCTTTCCAGTTTGTCAGCATCCTTGTTAAAGTGTGGACACCAGAACTGGACACAGTATTCAGTCATGGCCTCACTAATGCCACATACAGTGGCAAAACATCCCTACTTCTACTCAATATTCTCCTGTTTATGCATGCTAGGGTCACATTAGCAGCTTTTAGTCACATCATCACACTTGGGGCTCATGTTTACTTGGTATCCACTGTGACCGTACCTCCCATAAGGCTTTATGGGAATATGACATAACTGGAATATGTTTTGTGCTGCCTGTGCCATGTAATATATCCCTGTAAAGGTTATGGTCTGCTATATCTATTCATCCTATTTGTACACATATATCATTTTGTACTTGAGGTTAAGAATATTGGCTGTATACTTGCTTGATTTCTAAGTAAGCTGTGTGAGGCATTTGGTCAGCTTCTTTAGGAAGGAATTTGCAAGGTTAAGTACCCGATCAGGAAGCACTTGGGGAACAATGCATCTTGGAATGCTCCAATCCACATAAGAAGTCTTCCTGGCGACATACAAGATACCATGTGGACAATGGCTTCTGCCTGTAAAGACTGTGAGTCATGCATGGACATGTGACTTACTCAGGTGACGCCAGAACTCCATCTTGGAGCTGGACTTTGCATAGGAGTGAGGAGGGGGGTCTCCACCCACAAGAGAAAGTCTATTTAAACCCATGGGAGACCCCTCCTTTTTGTCTTCAGCTGGCTAGAGAGAGAGCTTCCCTACCCCCCCAGGATACTCGGAAGAAACTGGAACAAAGGGGTGTGAGTGATTGCTGGACCCAGGCTAAAAGGAGATTAGTCTGTAAAAGGGAGCATTCTGGAACTGGTTAGGATCTTATCTGTATTCAGTGTTTGATTGGACATAGATTTGCGCATTTTATTTTATTTTGCTTAGTGACTTACTTTGTTCTGTCTGTTACTACTTAGAACCACTTAAATCCTACTTTCTGTATTTAATAAAATCACCTTTTACTTATTAATTAACTCAGAGTATGTATTAATACCTGGGGAAGCAAACAACTGTGCATATCTCTCTATCAGTGTTATAGAGGGTGAACAATTTATGAGTTTACCCTGCATAAGCTTTATACAGGGTAAAATGGATTTATTTGGGTTTAGACCCCATTGGGAGTTGGGCATCTGAGTGCTAAAGACAAGCACAGTTCTGTGAGTTGTTTTCAGGTAAACCTGCAGCTTTGGGGCAAGTAATTCAGACCCTGGGTCTTTGTTGGAGCAGATGGGAGTGTCTGGCTTAGCAAGACAGGGTGCTGGGACCCAGAGCTGGCAGGGAAAACAGGAGCAGAGGTAGTCTTGGCACATTAGGTGGCAGCTCCCAAGGGGGTTTCTGTGATCCAACCCATCACATCCACCATGATTCCTAAGTCCTTTTCTGAGTCTAAAATACAGTTCCCCACCCTACTAATGTGACCTACATTCATAGTTCTCAAATGTCTGACCTTGCATCTAGCTGTAGTAAAATAGTCTAATGCTGCATAGTGCTATTTATTTTTAATCAATGTCATGCGCTAAGTCTAAATATATTATGCCAACACTGTTACCATTCACCAAACTTGTGATCTAATCACAAAATGATATCATGTGGGTCTTTCCCCATCACTTTTTGTAACAAACCCATCTTCAGGGCTCTCACTTGGTCATTATTCCAGGGTTCTTAGCCTGTCACTTTGGACAGAATGTGCACTTAGAACCAGTAGCTCCAAACTCCTGCAAGACTGCTAGAATATTAGTTCAAGGGAGAACAGCTTGGGTGTTGGGAGGGGGTGGGGTTTACAAAGGAATAACATCTTTGTCCTTTGATTCCTGAGCTGGAATTCATTATAAACATTGGCAGAGTCCAGTGGTGTCTTAGGAGAAGGCTTATGTGATCTTGTCATGAAGTACACACTGGATATCCCTATTCCCAGTCCAAGAAAGGGTAGACTCTGTGCTCCACCAAGCATAGCTCTGGGTGAGCCTAGAAGAGATGTGTAGCCTAGGCTGGACCTGGAGACTGAGCCCAGGTCACATGCCAGGATAGGGTGTAACCCCTAGCCTATGGCTGGAGAGTGCAAAGGTGTGGCCCAAAAGCTGAATGAACTTGGAGGACACAGTCACAATGGACATACATTGGTGTAGCACTGAGGGAAAGCAGGGGCAATAAAATGAAGGAAAAGCCCAGGACTGAATGAATACAGAGACTGAAATCTCTCTGCAGAAGAACACCATGGGATGCCATGTTGGTGTCCCTTGGGCAAGCAGCATGGGAGATACAATGGGCTAAATTAACCACACTGAATTCTCATCTCATACGGAGCATGCTGGTCTTCTCAGCTCAGGCTGCTGTCAGAGGCACCAACTCTGAGTGAGAGTGAATCAATGGAGGAAGGTTATTGCTGCTGCTGCTATTGCAAATCCTGGTCTCAGGTTTGCATGTCAGACCACTCCGCATAGGGCAGGTTCCTGCAGCCGGAGCACTGATTTCACATTACAAAACATAAAACTGTCCTTGTAATTCTACTTGTCATGGTGGTTACACCACTTCCCAGTGCCCGAACTGCTACTTAGTGGCTGAGTTTGGCCACTCAGAAAAACAAAAAAAAAACCCAACCAGCCTTGTTTCTTCCGTGAATAATGGTTTTAATTAGCATTTGCTTTGATGCAGATGATTAGCACGGGGCTGCTAGCAGAGTTTCCGTGGGAACTTTTGCGGTGGGCAGACAGATAAGTGCAGCCCTTTGTACTGCCATAGCATTTAAATACTTTAATGTCACCTCCCTCAGAGCTGCCAGTCAGTCTTCATTAGGCCATTGGAGTCTCGTCTAATTATGTCTGTGATTGAACCATTAGATGCAGAGGCGGAGGTGACTGCATGGAGGCCTTAACTGTTTCAACGAGATCAAGTTCATGAGCAAAATCATGAGGACTTCCTGACAGAAAAACACTCCAGTTCCCTCGCTAATCACCTGCACTCTCCAGCTACCAAATACCACTGAACAAGAGCTGCCTCTCTCCTGCTGTGGAGGAAAGGGGTGTGTGCGGGGGTGGAAGAATGGCTATTCTAGCATTACTGACACTGCGTAGCACCCAGAGTCCCCAGTCAGGATCATTGTGCGGGGCCCTGCACAGCCACAAGGTAAGAGCATTCCTTGCTCTGAAGAGCTTCTAATGCAACAAGTGAGTGTAGCAAACAGGAGGGAAGGGGCTGATGGTGTCTAACAAGGTCATGCAGCCACACAGGTTAGCAACACAGCCACCTTGAGGGTTCCAACACAGCCAGTATTTTCCTGCTCCCAATAAGTAAAGTCAGCTGAGCCGGTCAGTCCCTTAGCCACCGCTGGTGGGGTGATTTCGTGAAAGGATTCAGATCACAGCACAAATGAGTCTTGAGAAGGGAGGTGGCGAGAGCTCTGGCTTTAGGGGTTACTTCTGTGTCTTACCTACAATTACTGCTTCGCGTGGGTCATTCCAATCCATACCCTTGCTCTGTTTGTTTGAAGGAGCATTTTCCCACGCTTAACCTTTCCCTCTTTGTTGGTTGAGCCACTTTGCTGATTTCAGCACCCAGGACAGGGGACACCTTCTTTTCAACTGGGCCCCAACCTGGAAGGAACTTAGAAAATCCATGAGTGACTGCTCATCCTTCACTAAGGCGTCTATTGCAAAGTACCAAGCATCTTCTCCACAAGGCTCTTATTAACTGGTAGAGTCCCTGCCCAGGGAATTATATTAGCAGAGATGAGAAACCTTGCTAGGGTGAATGGAAGAGCAGAAAGTTGGGTTTTAGAAGCCACATGTCAAAGTGCTTTGGAGCCTGTTAGACTGCTCTGAATCGGCTGGTCAGCATTCTGAGAATGCTGTGCCGATAACAGGAACTCGCTTAGCCCCCAATTGGGTCTGAAGTCAGCCACAAAAATAAATAATCTCCAATTAAAATTTCCCTGTAATAGGGCCACTTTGCCCTGTGCTCTGCTCTGAAGGAGAGATTAGAGCCAATTTGATCAGAGCCAATCCATGATCCTATCAGGGTATTACAGTACTATTGAACTGGGAATTGAGAAAACTATTTTAATAGCTACGATCTTATCAGAAGCCTAGCATTAAACTCCAGGAGAGAGAATGACTCCTAGTGCTTTCTCTGCTGCAAGCCAATAATTGCAAGACACAGAATTCTTGAGGGTAAAAGTATTTTCACCTCTGCCCCCAGATTTATACACAAACACCATCAATTGGAGCCAATAAAAGTGTATTATTTATCAGGCACTGACTGTGTGCTGGTAGCATTACAAAAATCCCAGGAGACTGATCCTGCCTCAGGGAGTCTGCATTCTAGTTCAGACACCGAGTGCCTGGTGCTGGTGGAGTGTGGGGAGGCTGAGCAGGAGGTGGGAGTTGACCACTCACTTTCTGACCAACTGATATTTACAGGACTGTGTCCTGGAAAGTGGTGACTCTGAAAAGGATTTAGGGGGTCATAATGGACAAGCAACTCCATCTCAGCTCCTAGTGCAATGCTGGAACATGCCAATGTGCTTCTTGGCCATATAAACAGGAGAGGAGCAAGTAAGAGTAGGGAGTAGTTTTACTTCTGGATACAGCATTGGTGAGCCCATACTGGAATACTGTGTCCAGTTCTGGTGTCCACATTTTTAAAAAGCTGTTGAAAAGGTGGAGAGGGTGCAGGAAAGAGCCACTAAATTAATTGAAGCTGGAGACGATGCCTTGCAGGGAGATTTGAGGAACTCATTGTCGTTAGTTTAGCAAAAAGAAGACTCAGGTGACTAGATTAGCGTATAAGTACCTTCATGGGGCGAAAATACCCAGTACTAATGGGCTCTTTCACCTAGGGGAGAAAGGCATTATAAGAACCAATGGCTAGGGGAAGTGCTGGATTCTACATCTCTTGATGTCATCTAATCAAGACTGGCTACCTTCTGGAAACTATGCTTTAGCCAATCACAAGTTATTGGGCTCCATAAAGGGGTAGGTGGGGGAAAGGTAACAGCCTGCAATGTGCAGGAGGTCAGACTCGATGGTATAATGGTCCTTTCTGGCTTTAAACTCGCTGACTCTCAGAATTTATCCAACCTCTGCAGTTTCTACCACCCATGAAAGCTCATCCTCCTCTCGCCTCACCCAGCTAATTGTTAGTCCTCCATTGGCAGGGAGTCTGGGTTAGTCCATCTGACAGGAGGAGCTTGACTGGAGTTGCTGCCTCAGCAGAATGGCACAGGGACAGTCACAGCAGGCAGAGCCCCTCTTATCTCAGCTCTTCACCATGGCATTGCCCCAGGCTGGTCCATTTATACCACTCAAATAGTAGTGAGGAGAAGTCAGCATTGCAGGGGAGGGAAGAATGGAGCTGCTCCCAGTGGGGGCACTGCAAGGCCCATCCCCATTGTCAGCCTTCCCATTCTGCATGAAGATTTTCTCCCCTCAGCTTCTGGCAAGGAGTGTCACCCCCTCATGGGCATTGTGGGCTGGGTACCATGCCTGGTTGTGTGCACTTGTGCTGAGTATTTTATTGGGTGGCACAGGGCTGGCAGAGTTTCCTTGGGAACTTTTGCAGTGGGCACAAAGGGTCAGACCCTATGATACAAACACAGGGAAGACTGGAGAGAGGGTCTGTGGCAGGGTGTATTAGGCCCAGAGGCCCCCTGCTGGAGGTCTTGTGGTCCGACCACACCCATTCCAGAAGGGAGCAGTGGAGGTGAATCCTTCAAGCTGCCCAGAGTTGCTATGTGAGAAGCAGCCAATTGGAAAGCGGCTGCAGGGAGCAGGCAATCAGGGCTCAGTAGGGCCATATAGAAAGAGCTGCAGTCACTATGCCCCGATCAGTCACTGGAGCTGCAGGAGTTAGGACTGTGTTCCTGGCTGGCTGAAGGAGCGGCAGGACCACAGACAGATCAGTTGCTGGCTGGGACTGGGGGAAGCAAGAGGGAGCTCCTGGCTGGATGCTGGGACTGAGGAAAAGACGTCAGCCCTATGGTATGGGTCAAGCCATGGGGAAGTGACCCATGGAACTGTAGCAGCATAGTGACTAGCTAAAGGGGATGCAGCGGCCTGTGGCTGCTATTCAAAGGGTCCCCGGGCTGGGACCCAGAGTCGTGGGCGGGACTGGGTCCCCCACCAGCCAGTAGGGAAGTGGCTTAAGCCCTGGGGAACGGAGTTGAGAAAGTCCAGAGAAAGGGCTGCATATTGAACTGTGAAACACTCCCAGAAGGGGATCAGATGGTTTAGTGGCCCAGCTGGAGAGCTGGGGTCAGTGAAAGGCCCAGAGCAGATGAAGACATTGTCTCCAGGGAGGAGGCCCTGTAGGTAGGGCCCCATACCAGGGCCAGGCCAATTTAAAGATTGAGCCCGGGAGGGCTATAGAGATACCAACGGAGGGGTACTAGGATAGGCCCGTTGGATTTTATGCCCTTGAAGGGGTCTGTTTTGTTTCACATACAGACTGTGTGAAACTCAGCCGGAGGGCTGAGTTGTTGAAAACTCGCCTGAGAAACCACCGACAGAGGTCACGGCAGACTGAGTGCAGGCACACGCACCTGGCCAGCGGGGGCTCACGAGAGGTGGGTGGCATCCCATTACAGGGTCCCTTACCAATCAACATTGTTCCCCATTGCTCACACTGCCCTTGACTTCTTTCACTGTTGATTGTGACTCAAAGGGATGAAACCCCCTCTCTAGAAAAGGATCCTGCTGCTAATTCCATAGAGCAGCCACCTTCATCTGCTCTCACATTCTTGTTTATACTCCAGACAAAAGATTCACGGGGCCAGGAGTGTTTCTGCCTGTGAAGGGAGGGGCAGATCCAGCAGCAGCTGCAGTTTTGTATGAGCGTGCAGTTGGCTTTTTGACCTTGTCCTTGGACCTTTAAGGCATAAGCTAAATGTACAAAGAAGAATAGGATACTCTTAGAGGGCCATGCTCTGTGTTTGGGGGGGTAGGTAGGGGGAAGCATTAGACAGAGCCTGAGCTGTAATCTAGGAAAAGAAAAAAGACAGTTACCTCTTCCGTAACTGGTGTTCTTCGAGATGTGTTGCTCATGTCTATTCCACAACAGGTGTGCGTGCTCGCCATGTGCACCGATGCCGGAAGATTTTCCCCTAGCAGTACCCGTAGGGGAGTGCCCCAGCGACCCCAGGAGTGGCGCCTCCATGGCGTGGTATAAGGGGTGCTGCACGCTCCCCCCACCCTCAGTTATTTCTTGCCAGACAACTCCGACAGAGGGGAAGGAGGGCAGGATGGGGAATGGACATGAGCAACACATCTCGAAGAACACCAGTTACGGAAAAGGTAACTGTCTTTTCTTCTTCGAGTGATTGCTCATGTGTATTCCGCAATAGGTGATTCCAAGTTATATCTGTTGGAGGTGGGAAGGAGTTCACAAATTCTCGGGACAGAGCACAGCCCTGCCGAACCCGGCATCATCCCTGGTCTGGGAGACGATTGCATAGTGCGAGGTGAACGTGTGAACTGAAGACCATGTAGCAGCCCTACAAATGTCCTGAATGGGGACATGGGCCAAAAATGGCTGCTGACGAGGCCTGCGCCCAAGTCGAGTGCGCCTTCACAATTGGTGGCGGAGGGATTCCCACCAGGTCATAACAGGTACAGATGCATGAGGTGATCCAGTTGGAGAGCCGCTGAGTGGAGATCGGCCGACCTATCGTGCGCTCGGCCGAGGCAACGAACAGTTGCGAGGACTTTCTGAATGGCTTAGTCCGCTCCAGGTAGAAAGCCAGAGCCCATCTCACATCCAGCGTGTGGAGGTGGCGCTCCTCACTGGACGCATGGGGCTTGTGGCAGAGGACCGGCAGAAAAATGTCCTGACCCATGTGATAGGCGGAGACCACCTTCGGGAGGAATGAAGGGTGTGGGCAGAGCTGGACCTTATCCTTATGAAACACCGTGTACGGGGGCTCGGTGGTCAGGGCCCTGAGCTCTGAGACCCACCAACGTGATTGCAACCAGGAAGGCCACCTTCCACGAGAGGTGTGACCAGGAGCACGTGGCCAGCAGCTCAAACAGGGGTCTCGTGAGATGGGCCAACACCAAGTTTAGGTCCCACTATGGGACGGGGGGCCTAACATACGGGAAGAGACGATCCAAACCCTTAAGGAATCGGCCAGTCATAGCATGGGAGAATACTGTGTGGCCCTGCACCAGCGGATGGAAGGCCGATATGGCCGCCAGGTGCACCTTGACTGACAAGGGCGCCAGGCCCTGGGCTCTAAGCTGAAGGAGGTAGTCCAGAATAAGGTGGATCAGGGCGGCCACCGGGGAAACACCGAGCTCGTCCGCCCATCTGGAAAACCAAGACCACTTTGCCAAGTAGGCTCAGCGCATGGAGGGCAGCCTGCTTTCTAGGAGGATGCGCTGAACCCCTTCCAAGCACGTCCTTTCCTCCTGACCTAACCATTGAGCAGCCACGCCGTGAGGTGGATTGCCGCTAGGTTGGGGTGGAGGCAGCAGCCCTGGTCCTGAGAGAGCAGGTCCGAGTGGGATGGTAATGGCCAGGGCATGACGACTGCCAGGCCCGTGAGGGTCCCATACCAATGCTGTCTGGACCATGCCGGGGCAATCAGAAGGACCCGGGCCCTGGCCATCTTTTTCTCTTCCAGGACCTTGCTGATCAGCGGGAATAGGGGAAAGGCATAGAGAAACTGGCCTGACCAGGACAGGAGGAAGGCATCGGAGATAGTGCCCCGTCCCAGCCCCACCGGAGCAGAACCAGGGACAGTGACGGTTCTGCTGAGTAGTGAACAGGTCCACCTGGGGAGTTCCCCACATTTGGAAAAGTCTGTGCACCACCTCTGGGTGGAGAGACCACTTGTACTGAGAGGAGAAATCCCTGCTCAAGCGATCCGCCTGCGCGTTCCAGGCCGTGTTCCAGGTGCTCAGCAGATGGAAGGCCTGTAGGCAGATGTCATGGGCTATACAAAAATCCCACAGCCTGAGGGCTTTGCGGCAGAGGGCAAAGGATCGGGCCCCGCCTTGCCTGTTGATGTAGAACATCGAGGCAGTGTTGTCAGTGAGGACCCTGACCACCCGGCCCTCCAGGTGTGAGTGGAAGGCTATGCACGCCAGCCGTACCGCCCTGGGCTCCTTGACATTTATGTGGAGGGTCAGATCCCAAGCCGACCACAGACCTTGGGTCTGAACGTTCCCCACATGGGCCCCCCATCCCAGGTCCGACGCGGCGGACAGCAGCTCCTGCGATGGGGCCCTGCCCCTGAACGGGACCCCTTGGAGCATGTTTCTCTGAGAGGACCACCACTGTAAGGAGGTGATCACTGGTTCGGGTACCGTGAGGACTTTGTCCATCCTGTCCCTGGCCTGGGAGAACTCCGAGGCCAACCAGAGCTGGAGGGGCCTCATCCTGAGTCTGGCGTGACTGACCACATACGTGCACGCCGACATATGACCCAAGAGCTGGAGGCACGCTCTGGCTGTTGTCACCAGAAACCTTGTGACCATGTCGATGAGCCCCGTCAGGGTCTTGAAGCTGTCCGGTGGGAGGGAGGCTCTGGCCGACGAGGTGTCCAGGACTGCCCCGATAAACTCTATGCATTGAACCGGGACTAACGTGGACTTGGGCTCTGTTGGTAAAAAAAAAAAAAACACCAAGTGGTGCACGTGGACAGAAGGAGTGCCACATGATCCCGCACCTGCAACCGGGAGCTGCCCTTGACCAACCAGTTGTCCAGATTGGGGAAGATCTGGACCCCTCGGCGTCTGAGGTGGGTCGCCACTACCGACATACATTTTGTGAATACCTTGGGGGCAGTGGATAGGCCAAACGGGAGGTCCGTAAATTGGTAGTGTTCCTGCCCCACTGTGAAACGGAGGAAGCGTCTGTGCCCCTCAATTATATGAATGTGGAAGTACGCGTCCTGCAGATCAAGGGCGGCGTACCAGTCCCCGGGATCCAGGGAGGGGATGATGGAGGCCAGGGAGACCATGCGGAACTTGAGCTTCACCGTGTACTGGTTCAGGCCTCGCAGGTCCAAGATGGGCCTGAGCCCCCCTTTGGCCTTTGGGATAAGGAAATAGCAGGAGTAGTACCCCTTGCCTTTAAACTCCCCGGGTACCACTTCCATCGTTCCTAGGCCCAGGAGCCGCCCCACCTCCTGCTCGAGCAGAGCCTCGTGCGAGGGATCCCCCAGGAGAGACGGGGCGGGGGGGGGGTTGGGCGGCGAGGAAGTAAACTGGAGGATGTAGCCCCGGGACATGGTGTTGAGGACCCAAGCGTCCCGTCAAAACTGCCTTTTGCCCATTTGCTTACCCTTGGAGGACCCAGGCTGGGGGGCAGGGCAAGACTGCCTCTGTGGGCACCTCTTATAGTCCCGCGACTTTTTATAAGCGGTCTCATATTTTGGGTGGGTGGCCTGAGCAGGAGTCTGCTGTGGCTTGAACTTAGGTTTAGCTGGAGCCGGAACATAGAGACCCAGAGTCTGGAGAGTCGTGCGGGAGTCTTTCAGGCCATGCAGCTTTGTATCCGTTTGTTCCACAAACGGAGCTTTGCCGTCAAACGGGAGGTCCTGCAGGGAGGTTTGCGCCTCGCCGGACAGCCCAGAGAGCAGGAGCCATGACGCCCTTCTCATGGACACCGCTGAGGCCATGGACCACGCGACCATGTCCGCTGCATCTGAAGCTGCCTGCAGGGTTGCCCTGGCAGCCGCTGTACCCAGTAGCATAGCTAGCGGCGTGCAGGGGAAGCAGCTGCTTCCCCTCAACACGTTCCATAAGCAGCGCCTTTCCAAAAGCAGCTGGAGGAGTGAGGTGGGGCGCAGGCTGGCGGCCCGCAGCGTGGCCAGCAGCCATGGGGGGGCAGCGGGCACGGCCGGAGGAGCGGGGGGGCAGCATGCGGCCGGCAGCCGCGGCCAGAGGAGTGAGGTGGGGCACAGGCTGGTGGCCGGCAGCGCGGCCGGCAGCCATGGGGGGGCGGTGGGCGCGGCCGGAGGAGCGGGGAGGGCGCAGCATGGTGACTGGCAGCCGCGGCTGGAGGAGCGAGGGGGGGGCCACAGGGGTGGCACGGCAGGGCCAGGAGGAGCCATGGGGGGGGATGGGCGGTGCGGCCGGAGGAGGAGCCAAGGGGGGGGGCTTTTTTATGTTTGCTCCCCCTCCTCTTAGAAGCTGGCTACGCCACTGGCTGTACCCTCCTCCATCAGCGCTTTGAACTCCTTCCTGTCGCACTCCTGGAGGGAGTCCTCGAACTTGGGCAGGACAGATTGAACTCATACCGGCCCAGGAGAGCCTGGTGGTTCGCCATCCGTAACTGGAAGCTCAAGGACGAATACATTTTCCTTCCAAAAGAGTCCAGCCTCCACATATCTTTATTTTTCAGGGTAGGGGCTGGTTGGCCCTGCTGTTCTTGTGGTTGACCGACTCGACCACAAGGGAGTTAGAAGCAGGGTGGGTGTATAAGTATTCATGCCCCTTGGCGGATACAAAATACTTGCCTTCTGCTCTCTTGGAGATGGGGGCCAATGAGGCCAGGGTTTGCCACAGGGCATTTGAAATTTTTGCCACCCCTTCATGGAGAGGCAAGGCCACCGTGCCCAGTGCCGAGGAGGACAGCACGTTAAACAGGGAGTCCGAGGGCTCCTTTATCTCCTCTCCTTGGAACTGGAGGCTTGATGCCACCCTTTTTAAGAGTTCTTGGTGGGCCCTCTGCGGGACAAAGGGAGGCGGGGCCGTAATCGCCTCATCCAGGGAGGGCGAGGAGGCCGGTGCAGTACTTTGGGTGTCCACCAGCACCGGAGGGTCCACCACCTGGTCAGTCTCCGGGCACGGTGCCGAGGATGTATGTCCCACCAACTCCTTCCTCAGAGGTCTGGAGAGGGAGGTCGATGGTCCTTCTGAGGCTCCAGCCACCGAGTAAGCCCCCACCGGGGGCTGTGTCAGGGGCCACGGTGCCCACTGGTACCATTGGGCCGGCCACGGGGCCCGGTGCCACTGCACCTGCTGCGGCATCAGCGGGGCTGGCCTGGCCCATCGATGGACGACTATGAAGGGAGGCCGGGCTGACATACGACCTGCCGCTGTCCCCGGACTGGGAGGAGTGGCGGCGCCGGGAGCAGTGCCGACCGTGGGACCATGATCCTGACGTAGAGGACCGGTACCAATGGTAACAGCTGCTCTGCAATCGGCTCCAGCGGATGGACCTGCGACGGCAAGACACCGGCAATTGATGCCCGGGGCTGCAGAGACGGGGCTGTGGTGGGATCCTAGAGCGGGACACCAAACAGGAACGATGTCGACATCCATGCCGTGACCAGCTACGATAACCCCTCCGAGACGAGGACCTTTGGCGACATCTGTTTCAGTCCCGTTGGTGTTCGCTCCTCGAGGCGGAGAGGTGCCGAGAGTCTCGGTCAGACGGAACCCAACCAGACAGCCTGGTGGGTGTTGAGGGCGATCCACGTGGACTTTGCCCTGAACGGTCGCTGGACAGCGAACGGCGTCAGGAACGTTCCCTTGACCGAGACCGAGCTGGGGGCGACTGTGGAGATTCCAGTGGCAGCTTGCCTCTGGGCTGCGGGGTCGACATCGGCGGTGCTCCTGGTACCGGCATGGACATAACATCCTGGGCTGCCTGCAGGGCCTCCAGTGTGGAGGGCATCCGGACATCCAGGGAGGCCTGCTCTGAATGGGCCGGGCTACTCCGTCGACTTGAGTCGGAGGCCGGTGGGGATCAAGGACTGCCCGACGTGGGTCTAGCCTCTCTCCTGGGTTTACTCCGGTGCCGCAGCAAAGAAGGCCTCTTTCTAGCCTTCTTGGCTTGCCCCGGGGATGGGGAGTGGTGCCGACTAGTCGATGGTGCCAGAGGGTCGCTGCGCACTGACACCGCGGTGCCCAGTGCTGACTCGGAGCAGCGCACTGGAGCCAGGGTCAGCGCCGACTCCATCAGGATAGCCTGGAGCCTAATGTCCTTTTCTCTCTTGGTTCGAGGCTTAAACGACTTGCAAATCTTGCAGCGATCGCTGAGATGGGTTTCCCCCAAACAGAGTAGACAGTCCCCATGCAGATCACTCAGTGGCACAGATCGCCTACAAGTGTCGCTTGACTTAAAACCTGGGGCATGGGGCATGCGCCGGCCCAGGCGCTCTAGCTAAACTAAACTAACTAAACAACTAATTACAGGTACCATACACTGAACGAACAAGCAGTTTTGGGGACGAGCTACAGGAAAGCTGGAGCAGAGCAGTTCCGAAGCACCTTCACTGGCGGCAGGAAGGAACTGAGGGTGGGGGGAGTGCGCAGCGCCCCTTATACTGTGCCATGGAGGCTCCACTCCAGGGGTTGCTGGGGCACTCCCCTACGGGTACTGCTAGGGGAAAAACTTCCGGCACTGGTGCACGTGGCAAGCACGCACACCTATTGTGGAATACACATGAGCAATCACTCGAAGAACCTCTAGCCCCAGATAATGTACAGTAGAAGCATAAGTGTTTGTACAGGCACTTGTATGGCATCAAGCACTACAGAACCTGGGCACCTTACATCTAATCTTAGACTCAGTTTATGAGCTCCAATGGCAAATATGAAGTATACAAGGAGGCTGGTGTATCACCAAATCTGAGCGAACCTAAGTCCAGCAGTCAGAACCCACCAAGCAAGCAGGGGTAGGCTGTTCGGTACTTGGAGCCCTAAACAGAAACCCCACTGGCTGCGAGAAGTGGTGTGTGACTCAAGAGATTGTGCCTGTCAAGTGCCTCAGTGTGGCGGGAAGGGGCCCTTGCTGGGGGATGTGCCCATCTACCTGCCTCCTCCCGCCCTCCCCCCAACCACAGCATGAGTAATTGAGAAAATTGCAGGAATTGGCACTTGGCCCTGTAGTGCCTCCTTCATTTCCTTAGCACAGGAGCTGGTAACAACAGGAGCGAATGTGAGTCCTCTCCAAGAGCAAGGCCCAGTTAGTCCAACAAATGCAGGCAGCCTCGCAGCATCCAGCTATTCCAACAAAGTCCAGCAAATCTGGGAACCCTGGCTCTGAGATCCCTCATGTCTCGGCCCCCCCTTCGAAGATGCTGAGGTCAACACCCAGGCCTCGCTTCAGACCAGTTTCTTTAGCCCAGGCCATTGCTGCTACCTCCATTTTAGCGTTCGCCTTTTCCATCTCTGTCGGCTCCATCATGGTCACTGTAGTGCCCAAAATCTCCTCCCAGGATGGTGGCATTTGGTCCATTATATCAAAGGTAACTTAGCAAGTCACCGAGGGAGGAGGAGCTGCCAGAAGGCAACTCTAGTCTCTGTCACTCTAGTCTCACTTCCCCACCTCACCCTTCATTTAGTTTTATGTTCAGTACAGCTGCTGCTATCCAGCCTTCTCCCCTGTGGGTTTGTGCCCCACGCCTATCCTGCCTCTGAAGCACACTAGCAACGTGGAGAACAGAAACAAAGCAGCAGCTACAGCATCTTTTCTCTTCCTAGCACCACCCCATCTCCCTTCCATCGCGTCTCCTTGTGCCATAAACACACTGAGCAGCCTAGGTCAACCTGGCACCCATCAGAGCCTGGGGCTGGAAAGCCAGCTAGGGGAGGGGTGGAGGCAGAGGAACAACAATGGTGTTTGGTTTTCAGAATGAGGGGGTAAGGGAGGGGCTTAGTGTTTCCTCGTGTCAGGGTGAAGGATACTGCACCATAGCAGGTTGGGGATGGGGGGCATCTGCTGGTCTAAGAACCTACAAACCAGCTCCTTCCTGCTACTCCTGTCAGTGAGCAGAGGGTTGGGGAAGCTTTGGGGACGAAGCGGGGAAAGCAAGGACCGTTCACAGGTGGCACCATGTGGCTTCAGTACGAAATCTTCAGGTGTCCCCACACCCACCAACTGGAGACTGCTCGGAGGACGCCCTCCCTGCCAAAGCCCAGCGGGCAGTAACTGGGTACTGCTGTGAGGGGGCCCATGCTTCTGGGTTCTCAGCGGGTACAGATTGGGCACTGCTAGCTCCTGCCTGCTGTACATTAGCAACAAATCGCTTGAAAGAAAAACAAACATTAGCAAAGGAGCTAACCAGGAACAGATGAGACGTGCCTCTGCTGGGGACGCTGTGGGGAAACAAATAAATGTCTTAGCTGGGAAGTGCCAAGCATGTTTTAATGAGCCTCCCACCTGTTCCCCCAGCAGGAACGCCAGGCAGCGACAGCAGGAGGGGGAGGAGAGAGGCCCAGCCCTCTTCGGGGGAAAGAGAGGAAGGGGCACTAGACATGAATTGGCTCGTTTTTCTCAGAGGGTGCTGGCTGGAAATCAAAGGCCATCTCCCTGCATGGGCCAAGTCCCTTCTGCACATGGCAGAAGGGCACTTCCACGCCATGTGCTGAGATCCCAATTAGAGCCACAACAGCTCGCCACATGGCACGTTTTAATCAATTTGCCTTTCCCGTGGAAGAACAGTTCCGCTGACAGAGTGAAGCTACGCAGGGAGGGCAGCTGATCCCAGGCAAGCTGCCTCTGTCGTCAGCTCGAGTCGAGGGCAGAGAAGCTCTAGCTCTGGGCCTTCACCCTGGCTCAGGGGCAGGGGAACAGCAGCTCCCTCCACAGTCCCCTGGATGCTTCTGGCAGGAGCCCCGAGTAGCAGCTTGGCAGCTCCTCCCTTTCCAGGCTAAAATGATGCGTGCGGATGAGGGCAGAACTGACCAGCAGCAAGTCACGAGCCACCTGTGGGTGTGAATCTGATGCACATGCCCTCAAAGCTCAGCTCATTCATTTGCCAGCACTTCCCTGGGGCTCAGCACTATGGAATCCCACACCTGAGTCTCCCATCCGCTGCTTTCTGTCTCCCCCCACACAGCCCGAGTGGAGCAGAGCCCTGCAGAGAGAGGCCAGGCAATATTAGCCGCAGGTGGGGACCAGCCCCACCACGGGGGAGACAAGCAAATGCACAGGACTTACAATGTGGGCTTAACTACCCTGCTATCCTGTGCTGACAGCCACTGAAAACCCTCCACAAGCTCCCATTGCACTCAGCTGAGCACTGGGGGTGGCACCAGACACCCCCACCCCAGCAGCTTGTAGCCTTGCAGTGAGTGGAGGAAAAAAATATATAAAGACCAGGAGGAAAATAACAGAAAATGGGGGAAAAAAGAAGAGACAAGGCAACTGTCAGGTCACAGTGTGGGGGAGACAATGGGGGGACACTCATCTGCTCATCCAGCCCAGGGGCTCTAGCAAAAATCAGCTGGGAATCATGGCCTTAGCTGCTGATTGTAACTAGTTAATTTAACTTCAGGGACTGGTCCCCAATGGTGCCTTGAGCTTACTCCTCCCTCCCTCTAACACACCCATTGCTGTAGGATCCTCATAGGTTAGCACTGGTTGAGTCCTGTCAGTGTGTCTGATTAATTCCAAGCTGACCTTCCAACAGCCAGCACCTAGCACTCCTCTCCAATGAATTGCACCTGCCCTTGTTCTCCCAATGACCTAACTTTGCTGGTTCCTTCCCTCCTCTTGACTAACCTAGATAATGTTGCATCTTCAGCAAATTTTGTCCTCTTGCTATTCCCCCTCCTTTTCCAACTCATTAGGGCATTTATAGAACATGGGGCCTTGTACTGATCCTTGGGCCAACCCACTATTAACCTCTTTCCCCGCTGAGAATTGGCCATTTATTCCTAACTCTGTTTCCTATCTCAAAAAGTTTTAATCTACAAGAGAACTTTACCTCTCACCCTTGAGGTGACTATGTTTCCTTAACAGCCTCTTGTGAGGGACTTTATCAAAAGCCTTTTGAAAGTTAAATAAATTCTATCCACCAGGCTCTCCTTTCTCCACACTTCTGTTAGCTCCTTTAAAGGCGTCTGATGGGTTAGAGAGCCAAGAAAAGCCTTGAATTCTCAGCTTATTTCTTGTTCCCAAGAAACAGACGCTCCCATTTCCCCATCTGAACGGGGCCAGGGAACAGCGTGTGGCCATGGCACGGCTTCCTAAGGCAGCTCTTGTTGACATGCTGGGGTACCGGGTACGAGGGGCTGCGTCGCCCTCACTCCTGGAAGAGTGTTTGCTTCAGACTGGGGTGTTTTCTCCTTTCAGAGCAGGGTGCTTGCGAGAGGTGTACTTCTTAAAACTTCCAGAGAAGCAAGGCTGGTGCAGCACTGAAGGGAACCAGCCCTAGCACTGGCTGCAGACCCTCACCAGAAGAATGGCTCTGCCATGATGCTATTAAGAGATGGAAAAACCCTAATAGGTCTCCTCTAATCCATCTTCATATCCACATCACCCTCAGTGTAGGATTGTCCCCTGCAGCATACCTTTCCAAGGCTTTCTGTAGCTCACTTGTAAGTAACTCAAGGAAAGGAGGCTCTCACTCTTTCCCCATAGGCTAAGATCTCACCAGTCATACTGCCCTAGATCAGTGCAAGCATAAGGGATGGAGTGGGAACAGCAGCCATAGCTGCCCTGAGATTCGCTGGGGTCCCCAGCCCTGAGAGCACAGGACTTGTTAACACAGCCTCTGTTCAAAGCTTAATGTGAGGAGAAAGCTGTTGGCCCTCTCTTCCCTGACTGACGTCCTAAGAGAGCTGTCCTAAGGGATTGGGGGTGTGGGCGAAACAGTACATTTGCAGGGACCGGGGAAGGGGTGGCTGTCAGTGCCAAGCGCCAGGGAGCTGGAGGGAGACAACCTGAGCAGGAGTGATTCTACTCACCTTTTCCCTCTTGAGTGCTGGGCTCCCCCTCGCAATCCAGATCATCCTCCCCTCGCTCTGCTCCACCAGGGACTCTGGGCCTATTCTAAGGAGTGGGCTGTTGAGTTGTGCAGATTCTCTGCCTGCAGCAGCTACAGTAAACTGCTGCTGCCTCTGCAGGCTCAAGCCCAACTTCTTGCACCAAAGAGCACCTGCCAGGCTTTCACCCCTAGAACCAGGTTTCCCAGCAGCAGCCTGACTTCTATTCCCAGCAAAGCTTCTGAAGAAGAGTAAGCGAGGGCTCAGCAGGCTGTGGCCTGGAGAATTGGTTTGTCCATCTTCCCCCGCCACCTTCCCTCCAAGCATTTGTAAATAAATCAACTGCAACTGTGATCTGAGCCTCTGCACAGAGCTGTATTTGCCAAGCAGACTTGAGAGAGAAGTGGAGAAGAGCCTTCTTCTCAGTCCTCGGCACCTCTAGGAAGGCTTCACTTGAGCCTTCTCCAAATGAAGATCTACTTCCATACAGGAGAGAAAGTGAGTTCAGACTGATCTGAGACATTAGGGCTTGCTCCTGTTCCCACCGGAGCTCATGGGAGTTCTACCCATCAACTTCAGCAGGAGCAAGACCTTAATGTGGGGGTTGAGGAAGCGTGCCCAGAATAGCTGACTAAGATGCTTCATGTCCATTCACAGCTGCAGCACAGTGGCCTAGCTCAACTGCTGCAGGGTACATGAACAAATTGGGCCCTCATGAACCAGGCACCACTGCATAAAGGGTATCCCAAGCGACCATTTCCCTGTCCCGATGAGGCTCTCCCCCAAGTCTGTCTGGCCACGGGCTGTAGGAAAGGATGTAAGCACTCTGCAAGGCATTCATCTAGCAAGAACGTGCCTAGAGGCTCTTCTGGGAGGCAGACCTGGAGAAGGGTGGGGAGAGGCCAGTCTGGTGCATTGGCACCTTTCTGTAGGCTCTGCTCCTTTTTATTTCCAAGGGGAGCAGTAATCGGACCCACAAGCACTGGGAATATCCAGTGCAGACTCTGGCATAGCAGGAACATAGCCCCTCTGGCTCAGGGTATCAGCACATGCCCATTGAGCCTGCACAGACGCAGGAGCAGGATGTGTGAAGCCATCAGGGCCGGCTCCAGGCACCAGACGAGAAAGCACGTGCCTGGGGCGGCACATTGTAAGGGGTGGCATTCCGGCCAATCTTGGGGCTGCACATTCCGGCCGCCCTGACGTGTTTTTTTTTTTTTTTTTGCGCTTTGGCAGCCCGATCCGCAGCTCCGGAGCCCCCGGCTGGCTCCCCGCACTCCGCCAGTCCCAGCCCAGCCCTGCAGGGGCACGGACCCCGGCCCAGGGGGCAGGAACTAGCAATCCCCGCCGCTCACCGTGCCGCCGGGCTCCCCAGGACGCGCCACTCCCCGCCGCCTGCACCGGCCTCCGCCTCCCACGCCGCTCTGAGCCCAGCCCGGCCAAGCTGCCTTTAAAGGAGCGGCTGAGCCAGCACCTCCTGCAGCCCCCGGGGGCTCTGTCTGCCCGGCCGGGAGAGTCACCCCAAGGCCGGAGGGGGGAGCCCTCTCGCCCAGCTGCGAACGGGCTGCAGCGCTTGGCTGCCCAAGGGCAGAGGGAGCAGGTGGGCGCTGCCCTCCACCCCCCTGTGAGCAGCCTTGACCGCCCTCCACGTGCTCCCTGTGGCTGCCGTTTTTAAATTTTTTTTTTGGTTGGGGCAGCAAAAAAGCTAGAGCTGGCCCTGGAAGCCATCATCTCCACAGAAGGGAATCCCATTATCAGGCCCTGTCAGCTCAGAGATGCTACTTGCACAGGACAGGTTTTAGAGCCTCATTAACACCCTGTGATGAGGCCTGGCAGTGGCTGATTTGATTTAAGGTTCATTTCCAGGCTGTGATTTAAGGGAAGATTTGCTTAATGTTCTTTAACAGACTCTTCTGACTGAGAGCTTGAGTGCTGCTTAATGATGGCCTTATTTATTGGGACGCTCTCGAAGTGTTGAGATGGGCCAGGCAGGTGCTGGGTGACAATAACTCAGACACAGTGGGGGAAGTGCACTTCACACCAGGGTGGTTATCACACCTAGCCCCCATGGGTTTAAGAGCACAGTCTCCTCTCTGAAACAGGCCCATGGCCACCTCTCCTCTCCTCCCCAGGAAGCAGGCAGGTACATGTCTCCTGGCTCTCTTGGGGTAGGGGACTGGACAGGAAGGACATTTCCTGGCTCTCTTGGAGTAGACAGCTGTGTCCCTATTGTTTTAGTGGAATATAGTGGGATTCAACTACTTTCCCCTTGCCTTAGGAGGTGAAGGGGAGAGCGAGGGGAAAACCAGGGAGCAATGTACCCAGCTGTGCAATGTTAGAGCAAGGCACTTGGAAGCAGGACTCCTGAGCTCTATTCCCAGCTCTGCCAGTGACTTGTCACAGAGGTGATTCTACCCTTGTGGGGTTGAGGGAACGAGAGGTTGTTTATGAAGCACCTGGAGCTCCCTGGCTGCAGGCGCTATGGCAGGGCCAAGCACGCAAACACACACTCCCCCAGCACACAAGAGAAGACAGCAGGCCAGAGAAGGGTTTGTCATATTTTAATGACGTTGATCTTTGGTGTTTCCCTCGTTAGCACTCAGACTCTCCCCCTACCCTCCCGCCACAAGCTTGCTGGGATGGAGAGTTACAAACGAAAAGGAAAATCACATTTTAGACTAAAAACAAAATATTATCAGAGCCTTGATTTCTCCACTAGAAACTACATGTACAAGGTCAAGATTTCACATGCAACACCTTACGTCACAGACCCATACCTCATGCCCTGACCTGGAGCTGGAAAGTCACCCCCTCCCCGCCCCAAGAGAAATGCAGCCAGCCAATGGTGCCATGATACTGGCAGGCTTTGCCAAGATGGCTCATTCACGTTAATATTGGCACAGCTGGGGGTGTGAAAATATTGGCATATCCTTGTGCTAACTGCATCCTTACTGGGGGAGCCACACCCACCTCACTCCCACCCCCTGCATTTGCCCCCATTCTCTCTCCCCATCGATAGCAGCTCGGTGCTAAGCTGACACTCAAAGAAAAGGTCCTCACTTCTGAGAGGCTCCTGGGTATATAAAGGATGGTGACGCTTAAGCCTGGCTCTTTCTACTCCAGCTCTGCCCCGGGAAGATCGCAGACTGGACAGGAATAATGTTCTCTCTAGTCTCCAAAATGCTGCACCCTTCCCAAGGGGCACTAGGGCCATCCCATGGAGTGGGACTCTGGCCTGGAAGACTCCTCCACTCCACTGGCAGAGCTGGGGCCTCAAATCCAGGATCTGCCCAATAGGGTTGCCTGTCTCTGGAGGACACCGCAGGCCCCCTTCCCTGATATTCGTTCTTCTGCTCAATCCTTGGGGCTGGTGGCAAGCAGGGGGAAAACACTCATGTTAGGAATGGTAACATTTAGAGCACTCCAGGGTTAGGGCTAAGCCCAGGGATTCCCAGTAATCTGGGATATTTACACAAGGCTCAGAAGAGCATTGTTAGGGATCATTAATGTTCTCATAGAAACTGTGCAGGAGCATGGGTGCCGGAAGCTAAGACCAAATAAAGCTGCTTCTCCCTGGGGTCCCTATAGATTTGGTAGCTTCCCTTCCATTTCGGCCCCCTCCTCAATTACCATCATCCTGTCAGAGCCACAATACCCCCACTCTTCCAGCTCCTGATCAACTGTGAGGTACAGGTCTCTGCTTAGCAGTACAAGGGTAGCACCAAGACACAATTCATCTCTACCTGTTCCGCGACTCCCCACTGGTGCTGTCGTTACTATAGTAGTTGGTATTGTCAGGAAGATGGTTATTATTGGTTAGGTCACTGTATTCAATTGGTCCCTCAGTGTCCATAGAGGATTGGGACTGCTCTGGCAGATCCAGTCCATCGGCTCCTTGTCCTTCACTCCTGCCAGGAGCTGTCTGCGGGCTCTGGCCATGCTCTGCCAGCTGCATAGACTCTGACAGGATCCGTCCCTCCAGCTCAGCTGCCAGCTCGCGCGAGGTGGACTGCTGCATCAAGGCACCATCAGCTCCCATGGATTCCACACCAGTCTGAGAGCTGCGGTGAATCCGGTGACTCACAATGATGTTGTTGCCAAAGCCGCCCATGGATGCCATAGTGGTGCTCTGCTCCCGCTGGACCACAGCAGTCATGCCACCCTCAGCCATCAGCCTCTGGATCCTGCTGAGGGCATCGTCTCCACTGGCCCCATATTCTGGACCTTCACCTGGAGAAGAGAACATAAGAAGTGGCCTGAGTGCACAAGAGACAAGAACTATGGGACAAAGAAAACCATGCTGGCCAGCCAGAACGGAGGAAGCAGAATG
The DNA here is from genome assembly GCF_002925995.2 of Terrapene triunguis. Lineage (NCBI taxonomy): Eukaryota > Metazoa > Chordata > Testudines > Emydidae > Terrapene > Terrapene triunguis. The sequence continues at coordinate 30,241,804 of NW_020664447.1, forward strand.
GTCAGATGCAGCATGGTGCACATGGACTAGGACAGGTCAGCAACAAGGCATGCTAGCTCCTCTGCAGATGTGCAGGGTTTGCTCCATACAGACCCTGGAGTTTTACTGTATTTTGTTTAACTTTTATTAAAGTGCCAAACGAGAAATTCAACTTTGACATCACACATCCCGCAGAGAAGAACATCTGCCCAAGCCACAGGCCCCCAAAGCTGCCAGCCCATAGGACAGAGGACTGAACAATCCCTGCCAGCCAGCATCAGGGATGGGTAATGTTACCCTGTCTAAAGGGCCCTGAGGATGGGACACTTGAGGTAAAGCTCCTCAGACAGCCACAGGTGAGTGTGTCCATGGTATCTACACACCACTAAAGCCAGGCTCTCCCACAGAAAACAGTCAATACCACACAACCAAAGTGACAAACCATCCTCAATAACCCACACCCTGCACATGCTACTCCTCTCCGCCGCCACACCAGGGAGGGGAGCCGTCACCACCCCCAGAGCACTGTGAGTCGAACTCCCCTGATGTGCTCCACCTAATCTAGAAAATATCCCAAAGTGGCAGGCCCTGTTGCCTGAGGGTCAGTGCACCAGCCCCAAGCTCACAGGCTGCGATAGGTCCCAAGCCAGCAGACAGGCCCCCCGGCAGACCCCACCCACTCTAAGGCCACGTAGACCAAAAGACAGATTGTGCAGCATGTCTGGTGGGCAAGAGGCTGCTAAGCACAGCACAGCCTCCCCCTCGAGTGGCTGCATTCTGCACTAGCTGCAGCACAGGAGCGGTTTCCAAATGAAAGAGAGAGGCAACGGGACCGGTCCCAGACTGCACCAAAGATTAATAAGAGTCCTGGAGACCCCTCTCTACCACACGTTCACACCCATCCTGGGCTCCCTCAGGCTCTAGGAAAGAAAAACAGCATCCCTGAGACACACAGCAGAGTCTGGGAGGAAGCTCTTATCAAGCCATGCAGGTGTGGCGTGAAAAGGTCAGAGAGACAGAGAGTTTCTTCCCAGCTATGAGAAAGGTCAGTGAGTCCCCAGGGCCCTGAGGGGAAGAGCACAGCTCAGCATGCACTGCAGTAAACCAAACACTTTGCCATGTGGCGAGAGGGGCTAAGAACTCACCTCCAATGCCCTTCCTCCCTTACCCCACCAAGAATCTCCCAGAGAGGGGTCCCCCCGCCCCTCCAATCAGAGGGAGAGGCCAGGGTTGGAATGGATAGCGATCCATTGCTGTGTGCACAGAGCGCCCACAAAGCAAGGTCGGGGCCCGCACATCACCACAGGGGAGAAGACTCAAGAGTCTAAGCATAGGCTCTATGGAGAAAAAAATACTACAAGAAATAAAGCCTTGCAAGAGGAGGAACAAGTCACCAGTGCAGACAGGTCTGGCCCCTGATCCACTTACTCCATGAGCAGTAAACCTCATCCCGACTGTGCAGGGAAAGGTTCTGATTCACTGGAATGTGTTAGAATCATTCCACAGAGGGATGCAGTAGCCTACCTGATTCTTATTAAAGAGATCAATTTCACTCCCAGCTCTGCACTGATTAGAACAGAGGAGAAAGGAGCCAGCTTCTCTGGCACCAGGGGAAAGAACACAAATATGAGCAAGACTATAGGGAGTGTGTGTGTGGGGTGTTTAAAAACCAACAAAACACTGAACTAGAGGGCAAAACTGGCACTGCTCCTGGCAGTGGCCTGGATAACATGGCTATAATGAGGGCGCCGAGAGAGATTCAGCCTGGTCCACACACAATTTTTGTACCGTTGTAACTATTTTGATTAAAACTGTGGCGTTTCTTTTTTTAAACCCTGTTACACATATACAGCTTGCCAAATTTTACTATCCAGGGCACCAACAGCGGGCTGGGCACTTCACAGACCGAAACAATTACCAGATCCCTGCCCCATGGAGCTTACACTAACTAGGCAATACACAGACCAAAGCAGTGGAGGATGGGATGCAGCGACAAGCAGGACAGGATGGGCAGGCTGAGCGCCTGGCTTGGTTTGGAGGTTTCAATTTGGAGGGATGGCTGCTGTAATTTACTGACATTACTCTCTAGAGGAGGAAGGTCTGGTTTGTGGAGGAGAGGGTGGATGCCTGGAGGACACAGATAGGTGCCTGCACAGAGGTGCAGAGCTGATTGAGTGTGAGGGAAGTCTGTGTGAGGAGGACTGAAGTGCAGAGAGGCAGACGGGCTGTGCAGGGCTAAGAAGAGGAGGAGGAGCCTGCGTATGATACATGGCGGATGGGAACTAGTGTTGGGACTAGCAGGGCCAGATGTGGTAAGAGCAGCAGCAGGGAAGAGGATCTTTGTGGCAGCATTCCAGGGAACATCTAGGAGGCCAGAGAGGAGGCAGCCACAAGAATTAGGGACCCAACAAGGGTTTGAGCCAGGGGGACAGAGATGAGGAAGTGATTTTGAAGTTGCTGCGTAGGAAGAAGGGCAGGAATTAGAGACAGCATCAATGTGGGAGAGACGGAGGGGAGAACAATGCTGAGGCTTGAGCTTGCTGGGCAGAACGTCACCAGAAAGAACCTAACAATGGAATCCCAGCCTCACAGGTCAGAGATGCTGGTTATTTCAGCTACGCATTAACCTCTCTTCCTGCATTGCCTGGGGAATAACAGGAGAAGCGAGACACACACACGGACAGGAATCATACAGGAGCACACTAGCCACAGAAACGAAATACTAGGTTGTGGGCAAGCTGAACCAGGTGGTTAGCAGCTCTGAATTCTTCCTTTCTGGAGGCAAGTCAAAGCCAGGAGAGCCCCAGGGCAGGTTGTGGGGGGGACCCGCATCTTATTGCTGCAGAATGGCTGTTTGAATTTTGGGGGCATGGATGGTGAAGTTCTGAAATCCCATGGATTGGTCTGGATGGTAACAGCCACCATCTGCCTAGGGCAATGGTTTTCAACCTTTTTTCATTTGCAGACCCCTAAAAGATTTTGAATAGAGTTACAGAGCCCTTTGGAAATCTTAGACAGTCTGCAGATCCCCAGGGGTCCACAAACCACAGGCTGAAAACCATTGTTCTATAGCAACGACAATCTTTCGCGGATCCCTTAAAAACACAGTCTGGGGACCCCCCCCCAGGGGTCCGCAAACCACAGGTTGAAAACCACTGGTCTAGGGAATGCTCTCCAGGACCATGGGAAGAAGAAGGTGCTTGAAAAGGGCAGAACATTCTGGGGCAGAGTTTATTTTGGTTGAGAGAATTACATGTTTTTACTTTTGAGATGGTGTGGCCAAAGGCCTCTGGGAGCTAAACAACATCAGCCCAACTGAAAATGAGACTCTTAGCACCAGTCTGGCACAGTGACCAAGACCCCAGAACAGTTACTATAAGGAGCCCCCAATAAACCAGCCCCTCCACCACCAAAGAGGCAATGAAAACACAACACTGCCTCCTCAGAGGGTACATGGAGCACTAGTGTATATAAGGCAAAGATGCAGGCCCTCAGGAGAGAAGGTCTTTCCTCCCATCCTGACATGACCCTATACAGGGCAGCAGATACGGCCCCTCAGCTGCTGCAGGCTAGGAGGATATTCTACCTAATGACTGGTCACAGTGCATACTCTTGGGACCAGCAGCAGCCAAAGCAGAGTGCAGCTCACAAGTCTAACCCTCACAGCAGTCATGCTGCTGTCTACAATTACTTTTCAAGGGCAGCCACATGTAAAGTGCATTGCACTAATCTAGCCTAGATTGCATGGATGCGGGTCACCACAGTGCAGAGGGTATCTTCAAGAAAGATTAAATCTCAAGTGAAGAAAGTTTCTTCTAACCACCACCAAGACATGAGAGTCTATGTTCAGCTCTTGGTGGCCATTCCCACAGCATCTACCTAGCTGCCTGGGGTAAACGGTAAAGGGAGGACATTCATTGAGCAAGCAAGTTCCTCCAGACATTTCCTCCTTCTCTGGGCAATACTCCCACCTTTTAGAGGCATAGCTTCGGTCAGCATCTCATCCTCTGCTAGACAGAGACTGAATGGCTTTGGTAAGAATATCAGGAGCATATTGATCACAATTCAGACCACACCACTGCATGTGAATAAGTCTTTTGTTACTAAGTATCTGGCAATGCTGGAAATAGAAAGCATTAGAAATCCAGAGCTCACAGTATTGGCTAGGGACATGCAAACCAGTTCCTAACTTTAGAGGCTGTAATACCTGGTATTCCCCCCCCCCCCCCATGCACGCCCTGGGGCTACAAGTCAGCCAAGATTGTCAGCTGGCACAGGCGCCAACTTTCTGATTTCCCCGGGAGTGCTCGACCCCTGCTCCGCACCAGGCCCTGCCCCCAATTCCACCCCCTCCCCCAAGGCCCCACCTCATCTCTTCCTGCCCCCACTCCTCCCTCTTCTGCTGATCAGTGGCGGGCAGGAGGCGCTGGGTGGGAGGGGGAGCAGCAGATCAGTGGGGCCCACCGGTGAATGCTGAGCACCTATTTTTTTTCCATGGGTGCTCTGGAGCACCCATGGAGTCGGTACCTATGTCAGCTGCTACTCCTGCCTCTGACACGCTCAGACATAAACAGCATGTGCTGAATATGAGCACTCCCTGCAGCCAGCCTTCAGGCAGATCATGCCTATCACCCTTAACTCCCCCCCCCCCCCCAATTCAGATCACGTGCTTTACTAAGCTACGGCTGGAGTGGAATTCCAGGGTTTGAGGCAGTTGTCTGCTCAGAGAACAAGTGCTGATTCCACAACAGCAGGCCCTGCTGCTCAGCAATTTATCATGTCAGGAGCGATCATATTAAGAAACCCGAAAGTGCAGAGAAATGAGTGCTAGAGCTTCTAAAAAAAAGGCCAGTGGGGACTGGCCTGCAATATCATTGCTGCACCCACTGGCTTGGTCACTCCAGTCCCTTACCCACATACAGCTGAGCAGTGCAGCTTGCTCTGTCCTTGGTCCAGCTTGTTACTTTTCTTTCCCCCTCCTCTCAAATGTATAGCAATTGCCTCAGCTACTAGGCAGCAGAGACAGTGTCTCTCACAGTCTGTCCCATCAGTTGGATAAGATCAGGACAGGAGGGAGGGAAAGCTGGGCTGGTGACTGGGTGTCTAACTACGTCTTCCAACTCTTTCAGGCTCCACTGGGGTTTTGGCTGGTGATCAGCGTGAGCAGAGAGCTAGTATAAGAGGAATGAGCTAAGTGACAGTTCATTCCACTTTTGCATTAAGAGGCTGTTCGCTCTCTCCTCACCTTTAAAGCTCAACAAATGCATTGGGCCCTCCTGGACCCTGCAAAGGCCCTCACACACACTGCACAGAGGGCAGTCTGGAGGTCTGCCTCACCCAGCTGGCCCTACATTGCCTTTCTTAGGAAGGCGGAGTCAGCCTGCTCAGCCGAATGCAGATTTCTCATGGATACTAGTATGACACGCCCAAGTAACATACTCCCTTTTATCAGAGGAAAGAAGAACAGGAGTACTTGTGGCACCTTAGAGACTAACACGGCTGCTACTCTGAAACCTGATTTTATCAGAGGGGTAGCCGTGTTAGTCTGAATCTGTAAAAAGCAACAGAGGGTCCTGTGGCACCTTTAAGACTAACAGAAGTATTGGGAGCATAAGCTTTCGTGGGTAAGAACCTCACTTCTTCAGATGCATCTGAAGAAGTGAGGTTCTTACCCAC
>NW_020664447.1:30247858-30251066 GCF_002925995.2 Terrapene triunguis
TAAGAACCTCACTTCTTCAGATGCATCTGAAGAAGTGAGGTTCTTACCCACGAAAGCTTATGCTCCCAATACTTCTGTTAGTCTTAAAGGTGCCACAGGATACTCCCTTTTGTTTCTGAATGGGGCACGACCCTGTGACTCCCCAAAGATGAGTCTTTCTGAAATGGTTTCTGCTGCACTAGGTCTTGGGAACACTGTCCCCAGGGCACCACTTTCTTGATTGCTGGTGAATTTTCCACAGCGCTAAGCAGCTCCTGAGAAAAGTCTCTGCATGATCCCAAGTCCTTCCTTGCAGAACACGGTGTTCTTTACTAACAGCTCTCCTCAGAATACCGGGACAACTGGCACAGCAGATGGCTTTAGGTAATGCTCACATTGCAGCAACATGGTCTAGGCCAGGAGACAATGGCAATTCTTTGTGGGCCAGGAAAGCAGCCAATACCCCACATCACACCAGAGGCAGAGAATTCAGATTAGCAGGCAGCCAGCTCTGCAAGTGAGGGTATTGAGTGGAATGTGAACGTATCACACTGAGAAGGAACAGCTGCTCATCTTCCACCTGGGTTGCTCCGATGTCAGAATTCATCTCGCAGCAGAAACTAACCTTGAAACACCTGAACTGCTTTGCCATTCACCTGGGATAGGGATAAACCAGCTCCACTCTGTCAGGCACAGAACAGGATCACTGAACCCAGCAAATAGCCCAAAGCCAGCTGGTTGGAACTCCTTCAAGGAATGCAAACATTAAATGGAGCTGCCCATAGCATTTAAGTTATAAGGCACTTCCCAAGGGTCCAAAAGATTCCTATTCCAAAACAAATGCAAAGTCATAGGCAGAACTTATGGCTACTTATCCCAAAGAGTAGGGGATTCCACCAGTCTGTGCAGCTGGCCCCAACATCATATTAGTGAGTATGGCAGAATCATCCTCCCCAGTGGTTGGAAACCAACTCAGATGTCCTCTGCCAGGCTGCTCTAGGAAGAGGAGAATTTTGTTTGGAGTAGCAAGACTACAAACTGGGAATGTATAATGACTCCACTAGAGCCAAGAGACAGCAGGCAAGAATTTTATAGCTAGCAGAGGATGTAAAGCACTTTCCACAGGACACACAAAGGGTGTGACATTTATCTTCCCGGGTGCAGGGATGGCAACATAACACATGATTAGCATGGACCCAATGGGCAGCAGGGCTTGGATTGGGCTGATTTGTGGCAGTATGGCATACTGGCACCTCCCTCCAGGTGTTATTTTGTTCTCCAAAATCTCAACTCCCCTTTTTAAAAGAAAGTCAGTCTTTAGCTGTTATGGTTGTGAGCCTCAACAATGGGAACCAAGCGTAAATGATGGAGAGAAATCTATTAAACAAGTCTGCCGAGAACATGGAACAATAGCTCAGAGGTGTGAACTGCCCCTTAACTTAGATGCTCAAGGATAATTCCAATGTCAACATTGTTACCTATTTCACACCTCATGTCAGAAAGGAACAGGAGGATCACAGTTCTGCACAATTTATTGTGAGGGACGTCTCATTTTGGGACCATACAGGATACCGCCACTTATTTTTCCACAAGCACAAGGATGTAAATTAATATTGGAAGGTTTTCAAAAAGCTCTACTCTAGGGAATATTTTGGGAAGTTCTGTGGCCAGTGCTATACAGGAGGTCAGACCAGATGATCACAGTGGTCCTGTCTCGTCTTAGAATCTATTAATTGACTCTAGCAGGGCCCATGGCCACATTCAAGCCCCACTAAATGGTAACTAAGCTCAGGGAGCTCCGAGAGCAGGCACAGTCCTTTTGATCATTAGCATGAACTACTCAGCAGTGAATCGCCAAAATGAGACACACAGGTGGAATTTATTTGGTGGGAAGATCTGTGTGTACCACCACCATTTCTCATCCACGGTTTGACCTCTGGAGGGAAGGGAAATTGACAGGGAACCACAAAGGATCCGATGATATATGCCACTCAAACAATCTATCGTCTCTAGCTAGTCCTTTTCATCAGAGGATCTCTTAACTGAACAGTAACTGAATTCACAACACCACATCTGACTATGGTACTACAGTGACATAGCCCCAGTGCTAGACATGGCCTTAGATGTGTGTGCCCTCAGCGAGCACTCCTGAGGTCTTTACAGGGTGCTTCACTTACTCCAGGATCCAGGGTCCTGCTGGAATGTTTCAGGCATATGCGACGTCTCCTGGCTACCTGCAGCTTGAGAGCTCAGCATATACTAGCCCAGTGCAATTTCCTGGCTTTATTTTTAGAACCTCTTTCCACTTGTGAGCATCCAGTTCATTAAGTTAGAGAAACAACATCTCTAACGGCCCAGGTGATAGAGCTATTTGTACTGGGCTGTAAAACAGGCTGGACTGATTACAATCAAATCAGAGAGACCAGAAGCTGCACATGCATGAGGATAGTCATCCTGCCCTGGTCTCCCAAAAGAGGGACAAGATGACCTACTAATAATAGAGCTTCTCATTTTTAGGATACTATGCGCTCACACTGCACTTATCTGCTCAATGGGTAGTAAAGTGTCTGCATTACAACCCCCTAAACACAGGCAGATGCTGGGAGTTGGGATGATAAATGCCACTCACCAGTCTCCCATCAGGGGTTTGTTTGGTTTGAAGTTAATGTAGTGATCAGAAGACAGAGGGACAGATCTATATTGTTAAGGACAGGGATAGGGCAGGCAGACTGTTGCACACGCTTCCCTCACCCAGCTCTGCCAACACTTCTCAAGCTCAACCCGTAGCACCTCTCCTTTAATATTCCAGTCCTGGGCTTCTCCTGATAAACAAATTGTGTTGATTCAGTGATCTGTACAAATGTCAATTAGGGACTAAGCTGGAACGCGTCAAACTCATGTCATTTCTGACATGGTCTGGATTAGAAATCACGTTTCCTAAAGGTTGGTGTGTTGGGAGGTCCTCCTTGTTTCTAAGGAGATTTAATTTGGCCCTTAGGCAAGCAAGACCCTCCCCACTGCATCTCTCCATTTGCAGGGAAACTGAGCAATGTAAATACCAACGTTTAACAAAGACTCCGTGTTCAAGCCCAATCGGAATTACTCCTACATCTGTGAACTTAAAAGGAAGCAGGAGACAGACAAATTTTTCAGGAGTCAAAGCATCTTTCAAATATTTCTTAGTGCCTTTCTCACAACCTTTCACCCAAACCTGGGTCTCTTTGGCTTA
>NW_020664447.1:30251076-30264252 GCF_002925995.2 Terrapene triunguis
TTGCATATTTCTTTCCACAGAAAGTATACATCTGGGGGAGCACCATGACATGGAATTCCCCACACCAGGAGAGGGGACAGCAGGTGGTCAAGAAAGCCGCACCCTTGTTTCCAAAGGAGCTGCAATGTACACTTGCTTTTTTTATCTCATTATGAAGCTGGTCACTAAACATTTCCCTTGGTGCTGCCCAGACTCGCATCTGTTTCATCCATCCTGCTGAGTGCTTCCAATAATAATACTAAGTCCTTATATAGTGTTTTACATCTTCAGAGTGCTATACAAAAACACAAATTAATCCTCACAACCCACTCTGGGATGTACTATAGGGAAGTTTATCCCCATTTTACGGACAGATTAAATAACATGCTTAAGGTCACATACTGAGGTAGTGGTAGCACTGGGATTCATGGTTAGGAGTTCCTGGTTCCTAGCCCTGTGAGCTTACCATTAGACAATGCGGTTTCTCTCTTAAAATGGCATCAAACTCAGTATGGTTGAAGATTCTGGCAGGTGCAGAAAACAAGAAAACCACCCAAAAGGCAGCAAGACATCTAAACAGCCCAGTGTAATGTGCAGCCCCGCTGTTGCCAGGCATGGTGGGAGCATTAAGGTGGACTGGCTGATGACAGCCTGACCCTGTTCTGGGCAGGGTTAGATGACACAATGGGATAAAACTGGCGGCCACTCTACACCAGCGCTTCCAATATGTCCAGCACAAATGGAGCCATGACAGTGCTACAGCAACCACAGGCTCTTCAGCACAGATGCAGCCCTAAAGCGTAAGATGCTTCCGCTCAGAGAAAACACAGCATTACCTACATCTGAATCTGCTGCGAAAGGCAGCAACAAACAAGTTAGCAATGTTCTCTGCTTACTGTGGACAAACAGGCTGTTTGAAATCATGGACAGTACAAGTGAAATCAAGGAAGGAATGTTACCAACAAAACAGCTGATTTCACACAATCACTGAGCAGACTCCAGAGGTTACCAGTGGCTCAGGCTATGTTAGAGCAAAGTGCTAACTGGTTCTTGGAAGTAGCAGGCCAGTGATGCTGTAATTGTGCTGGCTAATTGACTGGGGTGCCAGTCACAGAGGAGCCAAAGGACCCCGTCTATCCAAACCCTGTGACCCTAACATCACCCCAGTGACAGATGGAAAGGGACTCACTGGTATCTGGTAATGAGTTTCAGCTGGCCTGATCAGGTGAATGTACCCCAATTCGCTAATGTCATAACCTCTGTGTGTCATGTAAGATATCAATAGAAAGCGAGTATCATACTGATAATTGGCAACAGAAAGTCCTGTGGCACCTTTAAGACTAACAGATGTATTGGAGCATAAGCTTCCGTGGGTGAATACCCACTTCGTCAGACACATGCGTCTGACGAAGTGGGTATTCACCCACGAAAGCTTATGCTCCAATACATCTGTTAGTCTTAAAGGTGCCACAGGACTCTCTGTTGCTTTTTACAGATCCAGACTACCTCTCTGATACTTGATACTGATAATTAATATTATTGCGGGTATGTACCGAGGACAAATTCAAAATTACAAACTGAGTGTGCCAGGCAGGGCTAACATTACCCCATCCTAAACGAAGGTAGTGCCACCTAAAAGGTATTTCCAAGATACATTTAGAGACAATAGCACTGCAATTTATATAGAAGGTAAACAGGATCATCAAGCCAACAAGGGGAGGGGATAACTACTCAGCATCATGGTAGGGGGAGGAAATTGATCTGTTCCTGCAATCTGCATTTTAGCAAACACCAGCAGGGGAAGAAACCAGCATGAAAATTCCTTATCACCTTCCTCACAGCTTGAATGAACTTTACTTTGGGGGTGGTAACCTTCAGAAGAATCCATTTCAAAGGTTTACTGGACTATAAAGAACCCCAAGTGATCTTTCACCTAAGACGACAGAGGGACTGAACACTTCGAACTTTGTGGGAGATGCTGACCAGAGGAGTTGAGGTCTTTAAACCACGATTTGAGGACTTCAATAACTCAGGCATAGGTTAGGGGTTTGTTACAGGAGTGGGTGGGTGAGATTCTGTGGCCTGCATTGTGCAGGAGGTCAGACTAGATGATCATAATGGTCCCTTCTGATCTTAAAGTCTAGGAGTCTGTCAGCCATCTTGCTGGAAGGCAGCGTGACAGAATCTTACCTTGAACAAAGGTTGTCACTTGTTTTGTTAAGCCTTAGTCTCTAGAAAGCATTTTTCACTTTTGTTTGCTTGTAACCATTTCCAAATCCTATCACCTTTGTTAATAAACTTGTTTTACTTTTAAATTTAAACCAACCCAGTGCTGTGTTTGACTTAAAGTCAATGTTAACTTCAGTTAATGTGGCAAGCTGCTGGGTATTGTATCTTTAAAGGAACAAACAAATCTTAATACCTCTCAGGAGAGGTATTACATGCGGAGCACAGGATTTGGGGAAATGCGGAGCACAGGATTTGGGGAAAATCTGGGACTCGGGTGTTGGGGTCATCTTGCCATGTGTAACGAATGTTGGTGGATGCCAAAAAGTGTGTCAGAGATGTAACACGGAGGCTGCTGGAATCAGAGCACTGACCCAGGGCTGCTTAACACACAGACATTCTGAGCATGCGTGTATGCTGGCTGGAACAGCCCAGTCACGAGAGCTACAGCAGCAGACACTGAAAGGCACTCAAGGTTACAGGGCAGGCAGTGACACTGGCTTGGATTGCACCCCAGAATGTGACAGTGCTAACTGATTGGGATGCCAGTCACAGAGGAGCCAAGGGTGCCAGTCTATCCAAACCATCCTTCTTACTTCAGAGGAGGCTGGGCCACCAGTGCTTGGGAAAGGAATGGGCCTCCTTGCAATAGCCCTCTGCCTCTGAATTTCAGCTTTTGGAGGCCGTTTGCTCCGATTGGCTTATAGTTAAGGAGCTCCTATGTTCTGAGCTGCTCTTGGGCCTTGGTAAGCATCTGCTGATGGACAGAAGCAATGAATCAATAAGATCCAATAAGAATAATAATACTCTGCCCATCTCTAGTGCCTCCTTCCAGGCTACAAACAATTAAATTTATCCCCTCAGAACCCCGTTGGCAGGTAGGGGAGTTAGTTCATTTTGCAGGTGAAGTGATTTGCCCAAGGTGAGCCAGTGACTGAGCCAGCAATAAAGCCCACGAGGCCATGCTGCCATCCCGCAAAAGGCAGAGGGGACAGCAGGAAGCATTTTTCACGCTCTCCTCTCTTCTCGAAGTGCCAGATCTGTGGTACCCTGAGAGCTGGCATTGCAAGATGGGGCCGCCACATGAACAAGAGGAGATTTCACGGGCTCAGACTCTCAGCACAGCCATTATTTCAAGTTTATTGATGAACTGTGTCTGCCCCGGGTGCTCGTGTACATGAAAGTATGTGAATTTCTAACTGGACTCTTATAACCAACCTGTCCACCTGACAGGGACCTGCAAATAGACAGCTTGAACCACTGGTGAGAGGATGTGACTCCCAGAACCCTCTTCAATTGCCTCCTCTCCCATGCACAGAGACATATATATCTATGGTGAGCTTTCTCCTGCACTCACCACCTCAGCATTCTTTTCCAATGCTCCCCACTGAGCCAGCTTAGCATGTCTGATTTCTCCAGTATGTCCAGTCTCTAGCGCCCAAGGCTCTAGTGAAGAGAATCTCTTCCCAGACTGGTTAGGGGCTGGTTACAAACCAGCCCCTGTGTCTGGAGACTGAAGAGCTGTTTAAAAATGGAAACAAAATCAAGCCCTCAGCTGGAACAGTAGCAGGGGAGAGGAGGGTTGGAGAAATGCACTGGTTTCATGGAGAAACAAGGATAAGTGACACCCAAACCAGCCCCATAGCCCCAGTCGCTACGTTGAGGTGCTGAGGGTCCCACAGCCTGCACATCCAACAACCTTCACTTTTCTGTGTATCCATAGTTTTCCCTCCACTTGCTTTTCTCAGGTACCACGCCAGGTAGAGCGAAGGGAAAAGGATTATCCTTCCCATGAGTCTGGCATCTGCCCAGCCCATGTAGCTTCCAGCATGGTTCACATGCCCTCAACTGCACTAAGCTTCCCAAGAGGTTAATTCTGATCCCACTGAGACAGGTCGCCTGGAAGCCACTCTCAGATCAGGAGGGCATTTCCCACTTAATTGATTCTGAACTGAAATGTCAGGACCAGAGTAGTGCAAATCTGTATCTCACACACTGACTGCTGGCTACAGTAGCAGGAACAGTTTAGGGGCACAGGCCACAGAACAGGCAGTTAGTTCAGCTGCAGAATAAACAGGTGTCACAATAAAATGCCTGCCCCCCCGCCCCCCGCGGTCCCCTAGCGTTCACACAGCCTGTTCCCATAGCCCAGACTTCATCATGAACATAAATGCACTCAGAATCACCTCCTCTGAATCACACTGCCACTTTCCTTATAGGAGCTAGACTCAAGTCTGAGTTCCCAAACGACAAGCTGGGAACAGGTAAGCTGGCCCTGACACTAGAGGTACTTGGAAGAGCTTTGAGGCATGTTCTTCATCATGGGGGAACTGCACCTTGGAAGCTTCCATCCCTGGCTTTGTCGCACACTCCAACACAGCCCCCCCTTATCTGGGAAGTGGCAGAGATGTTCTTGAGCAGTTCAGCTGGGCTCTCACTGAGGAGTTAATACAACCACAGCCCCTGCACAACCCAAACCAAGGCAGATACACAAGCACACTCTTGGAGCTGTGATTATACAATGGCAGAAGAGGGTTTGCAGTGTCCGGCCCTGGCAACAGGAGGACATCAGAAAGTATAATCAGCTTTTGAAGACTGGGGTAAGAGGGAGCCTAGCTAGACTCGGGCAGGGGAGGGAAGAGTGAAAAATCTTTGCACTGTCCAGTCTCCCCTTCTGGGAAGGGAGCAGGGAGATGTCTGCAGAAGCAGCACCATGAGGAACTTATTTACCAGGAACAATGTTCTAGAGAAAGCTTCTTTCTGAACTTTGAAGCAGAGGCCATAGCTATTGCACAGAGCTGACAAGCGAGGGCCAGGAAGAGGGGAAATGCTATGCTCAGCTAGGGAGAGTAACCTTCAATGGAAACGAGAACCTTATAACCGTCAAGGCCTGGATCCTGGTTCCACCTCAGCAAGGCCTCACTGCAGAGGATAACTCAGAGGCTGGAGATGCCTCTTTGCAGACAGATGCTGGAATATCGACATCACAAGTGGTTCATGGGTCACCAGAACGCTGTGTGTATGAACTCCCTGCCATGCAGCTGGCAAACACAAGGTAGCTCTGTCAAAGAGAGGATACTGCCCAAGCTCCTACCTTCTCCAGTTCCTGAGGTGGCAGCACCTGGCTCCTGTACCTCCCTCTCTGTCTGAGTCTCTGCATTCTGCAGCAGAGGAGCCAGGGTCTGAGTACCCTGTGATGTCACCGAGGTGGTGGGGTTCCTGGGCTGCAGGCCTATGGCATTCATTAGGCCCATGTCTCTGTCCGTCCTCCATGTGGCTCTGCTTGTTCTGAATAGAGAGACAAACAAATAAACCAGGAGCAATGTGGGGCCTGACAGCTCAGCCTCCCATGTCCCTAGGAACACAACAGCATCCAGCTCACTCTCCTCTCTCCATCCCAGCCAGGCACCTGGTAGTCTAATCTAACTGCTTTGCAGGCAGTGAGGAATGGCACTTACATCATGCTATGAATGCCATCTCCCTCCTTGGTTTGCAGCTCACAGGACTTTCTGCTTGATGTTTAAATCACACTGGGGCCTTGTCATAGGGTCCTTTACCCAATGTTACCTCCCCTAGGCTGCATGGCTGTTTGAGAGGCATGAACATACCAGCAATGCCACCAAGACTGTATAGCAAACTTTAGGCCTTCGGAGTTACTAGATTGGCAGGAACTGCAATAAGCAGCTCAGGAACATACATTTATGGAACCCTTCTCTGGCTCAGGAGATGGGTCTGGGTTCCAGAGCGATTTGGCAAAGCAGGTTTCTGCTCCAGAGTGTATGATCTGCATCGCTTCCCTCACCTTATCCTCTTGGTTTGTCAGCATCACACACTAGCTCCCCTCTAGCACGTGTTTCAGCCTGTGCTGTGCGGGCCAGCCAATTCTCCTCTCTCCAGTGCAAATTCTACTAGGACTGGACACGAGGCTTATTATTTTATTTTCAGAAACAAGTAGTTGATATGTAGGAACTTCTCAGGTGGGAGTGTTTGCAGTGAAAAGGGACTTTTCCTTGCACTGGCTTCTGGCTACCTGTCCTGCAAGTGCTGAAGGGGCTGCAGGAGATCACCTCATCACATGGCTCATATTCTTCTGTTTAATGCTCTGTAATCTTTTGATGTTCTGAACCCACCCAGCTCCCCAGCCCTCCAACAGAAATCAGAGGTTTCTCAAAGCTGTCCTCCTGCCTCTGGCGTCCACACCAGACGGAGAGAGAAAGGGGAAGTCTGGATTTTCCCACCATGCTGCTGCTCCCCAGCACATCACACTCCTGCAAGACTAAGACACAAGGAGAGAGATCTGATGACTAAGGAGGGGAAAGAGCTCCACCTAGTTGGAGAGGATGACACCCTACCGAAAAGGGAAAGCATCTCTCTTCTCCCTCCCTGCAGTCTGACTGGGATCTTAGGACTGCTTGGGGGAGGGACAGGGGGAGCTTGGACAGAACCACACTCTGAGCTCCAATTTCCTTGGGATTCTGGAGTTCAGGTTCAGACGGATAGCCTGGGGAGGGAGTGCCCCTCATTGAGGCAGGAAGCTAGAGGGGACCCCATTCCCATGTTTAGGGTATTGTGTGCATCACTAGACAGAGGGGACTGGGATTCCCCATTGATCCTGGCTGTCTATGAAAAACCCTTTGGGATTTTGGGGGAATCTAGCTCTGCTTTTAGAATTTGTTATAAAGGAACAACTGTCCTGTGACCAAGAATTTAGGGATTAAAGTCATTAGCACGATCCTTCAATTCCTGGTCACTGGAGCTGTTTAACGGATTTGTCTTTGCCTGCAGCTGACCCATTATTCTCTGGGTACCTTCCCCGGTGCCGTTTATTTTACACAGCACTTTTCATACTCTGAGCCACACGTGGCTCCCCAGTAGGGTGACCAGACGTCCCGATAAAATCAGGACCGTCCCGATTTTTAGCTGTTTGTCCCGCATCCCGACCGATCTCTGGTCGGGATGCAATTTGTCCCGATATTTTGCTCCGCCGGCGGTTTATTTTATTATTTTTTTGCTCCGCCGGCAGCAGGCAGCACTCGGCTTTTTTTATTTTTCCCTCCGCTGGCAGCACTAGGGTTTTGGGTTTTTTTGCCCCTCCGGTGTCCCAATATTTTCCTCCTCTGATCTGGTCATCCTACTCCCCAGCAGTTTGCTTAAGGGTGCTACTGATAGCAGGCAGGGCCAGAGGTGATAGATGTACTTCAGTATTGTGGTCTGCCCCTCTGGTGACCAAATATTATTGCTAGTGGTGTGCCAGCAGGCATTGGCTGGGCAGTGCCAAGAGAGAAGCTGTGTACCTAATGATGCCAGTAGGATGGGAGACAGGAGGAAAGTATGGGCATGCAGCACTGCCAGCTGTAATAAACCCAACAAGAACCACCAAGACAGGGAGCACTCTGATTAGCTGCCTCTAACCCTCTCCTCTCCCCCCAGACTCACCCAGGCCGCTCGGTGCTCCTGTTGCTGGAATGCACAGTGAAAACAGTCTCATTCAGCTGGTCCCAGTAGTACTCAACTCCAGAGTTTAAGGCCCTGAAATGCCAAAGGGGGAAAACATTAGATGGGGAGATTGTTCCACGCAAGCCCCATACTGGCTGCACTGCACAACAATACCCAGCACTTGTCTAACCTGCCCACCCAGCTTGGCTGAGCAGGCATAACCATCTGCAATAAGGCTGTCTACTCCTGATGCACAGGTGGTCTTCAGTGGGCCCCCAGGACAGGCTCAGATCCTGCCCAATTTAAATGAACATTTCTAGGGCTTATTGCTGCACAGTCTCCCAATCATGGAGTGCTGTCTTAGAGCATCTCTGCACTCTGAGCTGAAGGTGTAATTTCCAGCTCAGGTAGATGTTCACACACTAATTTTGATTGAGCAAGTTCACTAAAAATAGTAGTGTAGGCATGGGCTAGCTGTCTGTATACAGTCCTGTCAGAGACCCTACATAAATATTCAGATGGCTAGCCCTCCGCCTGGGCTGCCACGCCTACACTGCTACTTTTAGTGCACTAGCTCGACCTAAGCTAGCGCACATACATCTATCCGAGCTGGAAATTACACCTTCAGCTGCAGCATAGATGTATCCTGAGCCAGAGAGTAGTGAACTGCCCCCTTTATTTCAGTGGTGTGTTAGTTTTGAAAGACCACGCCGCAGGCACGCAGCTGCACATGCATTTACCACAATTGTGTTCGTAAGTCAGGTAACTATACATCCAAGTGGGCAAGTACACAAAAGGCAGAAAAAACACTTGTCTAAAAGGCAAGGTGTCTGGCAGCATTTTACCCCACTGGGCATGCTAACAATTATTCAATACTAAACATCTAGGTACTAAACAAGGGTCTTTCCTTCGACTTGTAAATCTCAGTGCAAACATCTCACTGGCACTGGCAGGTCTTCTGTGGAATAAGGATGGATGTAGCTCAGGTTCTTAGACCACAAATGTAACTTGGCCCTACCCACAGAATAGGTTTGATACAGACCAGCCCTGGCCCAAGGGCACAGACTAGACAGGACCTAATAGGATTTTGTCATGTCTAACTTCTGTGAAGGGGCACAAGAAGATGCAGGAAGGGATGTGCATGTGTATCATCCACACTGCTCCACTAGTCACTTGGGGTCTGGAGCAGAGCAAGTGGGTCCTTCATCTGGAGCTTTGGCATGCAGTGTACAGCACTGGTGCCTTCCAGGGATTTCAGCAGTCACATTGCTTGGTTGCTGAAAGCCCGGTATGTCTAGGAAAGTCACAAAATGCTGCTATTGTGAGTCCAGTTAGCAGACTTAGGGAAGAGGTCTCAGGTGCTGCTCCTGTCCTGCAGACACTGGATACAAAGTGAGAAAAATATCTCAAAAGATACGAATGCACACGTGTCCCTAGAATACGTGCTGGAGAAGCAGGGAGCAGCTGAGCCTCCCACAACCCATGAAGGGAAGCACAGAGCCGGGAAATGCACAGTTCCCCAGAGCTCTGAGAGACAGCCAAGCTCAGTCAGCAAGTTGCATGGGAGAGTGTGTGGAGTGTGGTGAGCCGAGTAAGGGCAGAAGGGCTTCTTAAAGGAACAGGCAATGCAAATACAAAGATATAGTGACACATGAAGCAAAGGGCCAGGAGGTGCCAGGCTATCATAAAACACATAGGAGATGGTCACTGCACAGCAGGAGAATCCAGCTTGTTAACACTAGGGGTCTGAGGGAGAGGAAACAAACAGGATTACATCTGCAGACCTGGGTTCACATCTAATATAGATCACATCAGAAACAGTCTCAATCTAGTCCAGAGTAAATGTTTGTCCAGGGCATGGGAAAGTCTAGTCAGGGAGAGGCCCAGGATAAATGATATATAGCCAATTAGTTCTCAAGTGCAGTGACAGAGCGATTGTGACAGCAGTGGCTCAGTACTGGATTAATGAGGGGGGCTGTGGGTCAGGAGTGAGGTGCATTAGCAGGATGGCTGCAGGGGAGGATTGAGAATTATTGGCAGAGCTGTGCGTGTTGAAGGACCAGGACCAGCAAAACATGAATGGCTCTAGTTCAGGAGCAAATGCAAAAGCCAAAGAGAAGAAAACATGCACAGAGTCTGCAGAACGTGATCTGTCATCACATTTTTCACTGAGCTAGTCCGACAGCATTATACCCATGTGAAAGCAGCTGCCAAGGAGACAACTATTTACAAACTCTTCAGAATTTATTGACAGATGGCCACCCATCACTAGAAACTCACCAATCCTCCCCAATGCTCTGCCTGATACACTGAGACAGCAAAGCTTGACAACTAAGCCTACAAGGCAGCGGCATTCCCTGGGAATGAAAGCCGTTCAGATCTAGCAGTGAAATCCTCCCAAAAGCGCCTCGCTGCTTTGGCATTTGAGACTACTGGCCATCAGAGCTGTGCTGAGCCCAAACTCCCACCCTGTCCTCTGAAGCTCCCTCTGCCCCCAAGAGCACACAGTCCCCACAGCAGCCCATGCTGCTGCTACTCTTCATTAGGGATGCATGCCAACTGCTGCTATCATCTTCAAACAACTGGAGATATAAGATTTCAGTGTTGCCCCTAGTGCAGGTTCTGGGATGGTGAACTCCCCACATGCTCCACTCCCCACATCAGCTGTTCAGTTTCCATGCTGCACAGGGAATGTGGCTCCCTGCATGCTCCCTTCTTGGGGAGGAGTCTAATACAGCTCCTGGCTATCAGAGCAACAATATAGCCAGGTTGCCTGCCCTGCACATTTCAGAGAAAACAGGATTACAACTCTCACCCCCACTACCACCCCTGCCCTTTAGCCGGAGCTCTTGCTGCTGCTCCCTCTTCCTGCTCCCCATTTGTTGGATGGGAAGGTCCATTCTAACTCCATGCTGTCAGCTTGCCCCTTTCCCTGGACAGGGAAATCAATAGCCATTTAATACATTACTTCATATGCAGGTCTTAAATGGTAGCATTTATCAACTAAGCTCCCGCTGCCATGCTCCTATTAACCACTCATTAACTGCCAGAGGGCTGCGGCCTTTTGTTTTCATTCCCCTGGGAGAGGAGCCTGTTGGAAGCATCAGCTGCTTACCCCCACCACTGGCTCTGGGAATTCTGACAGACAGGACAAAGCAGAGTCTGGTTGATTTCATTATCTGTGGAAGTAGGATGCCCTTTTCCCTCTTCACTCAGGACCTGCTCTGACCTGGTTGCTAGCTTTTCATTCAGAGCACTCAACGGGAGGCCAGGAGACTGGCGAGTGCCATCCACCCACTCTAAGCCAATGTGCCAAGCATCCTAACTGTCCTCCTTTTGCCCTCCCTAGGCTAGCTGCTACTCCTCACCCCAACTTTTTTTAAAGTGTCAGGGTGCTGGAGTCATCTGACAATCTTTATTCCATCCTTCGTCATGCCCTTCCCTACCCTCTCTCTTTGCCTGTCGGAGACTGTACACACTCATCAGGGCAGGGTCTGACTGCTCTCCCTCTAACGTGCTATGAAAAGTGTGGTGCTAGATTATTGAAAAAACAACAAAATAATCCTCCAGCCTTTGTGGACTCAATTTCAAGCCCAAGTGGTCTCCAGATCTCAGACAGGGAAAGGCACTCTGTGATCTTTGTGGGAACTTCAGATATCTTGGTTCAGGTACAGGAAAATGGCACAAATGTGGGCTACCACTCTCACACACAAAAGGGATGCCTGTCTTTCCCTTACCATGTTAGGCTATGTCTCACTGCACAGTTAACCCAGGTGATTAGCACCCAGATTAGCCTAGCCCAGGTGTAAGCATCTCCACAGTAAAGCCCTACCAGCGTTCATGTGTTCTCACTAGTTCTGCACTAGCTCGTGCATGTCTAGGGGTATATCCCATGACTTTTTGAGGAGAGGTTCTAGGATTCTTTCCCAGAAAATTATGGAAGAACAGGACTGTCCTTTGAAGGGAATACAGGAAGGGCACTAGACGACTGTCAGCACTTGAGTGATTTAGTCACAAGGCAGGTGGGTTCAAGCCAGAGTTGAAGCAAAGCCTGGGTTTTAACTCCCATCCCAAGCGAGTAAGCTAGCCTAGGATGAAAGCATCTTTGGACCTGCATCAGAGGTTTTTCTGTGTGCATGGGTAGGGGGATGAGAGGAGGGTGTGGGGAGCTAAAAACCAGGTTAACCATGCAGTGTAGCCATACCCAAAGATGTAACCACGGAGATGCTGCTATACTGAGGGCTCCTATTATTAAGTCTTTGTCTACATGAGAAACTTGTACTGGTTAAATAAGGTGTAAATTTTAAACCAGTTTAGTCAAACTAGCGCAACCCCCTGTGTGGGCATTTTGTTCGGTTTAAACCAAGTTTATTTTGTTTTTGCTTATGACAATTTAAGAATTGGTTTCAGATAAACCAGAATAAGTCAGTCTTGAACCAACATCAGATTGTCCACAGGGGTTTGCACCGGTTTAACTAAATCAGTTTAAAAAAAAACAGTGCAACTTTCTTGTGTAGATAAGGCCTAAAACTTCATTTTTACATCTTGCATTACAGAATATTGTTAACTTGAAACATTCAGTCAGTCTTTCACAATGGGTTTCCCAGTTCCAGTGGACATCACCAAAGTCTGACTATTCAGTTGAGAGATGCAGAACTAGTAATGTACTGGAAGGAGGAATAGTGTTCAGGTAATGGGAACACTTAACTTTTGTCCTAGCAAGCTCTAGGCACAGAAATGCTGGAAACAACAACTTCTGAGGCTTGAGGTGGCATCTTTCCTCGGCATAGCACCGGATGTCTCTTGGATGCAGCTGCAGTAAGGAGGGCATTCACTGCCCAGGGCCTCAGAGTGAGAAATTGCAATTCTCCATGCTGCTGCTAAGTTCTTATTTTTCTTCCTTTTTATGGCTGTCAAACAAGCTCCTTAAGCCCTCCCTGGAAATCCCCATCAGCTTTGCTGATTGCAGAGCTGGTCACAGACAGGCTGCCCCAACAGGGTATCTGCTCAATGAGGGGTTTATCCAGCTCAAACTACTGATGTGCTTGGAGAGTCTGAGGGGCACAGAGCCCCATGCTATGTTATACAGTTGTACAAGGGCTGGGAGTAGGGGCTTCAAAAACCAAGCAGAAACAACCCAAGTAGTCTTGCCCCTCAGTCTGGGAGCACTACCTACACTGCATGTGAGCCCTGTGGCAGAGAAGAAACTGGTGCTCCTGTCTCACAGAAATGCTTGATTGATTTTGCCATCCATAAGGGGAAAACGGAACACTCACCATTTGTAGTTTCCTAGGCCAGAAGGGACCATTGTGATCATCTAGTCTGAGCTGTATAGCAAAGGCCATGGAACTTCCCCAACATAGTATCCAAAGCAGAGCTTTTAGAAAAACATCCAATCTTGATTTTAAAATGTCCAGTGATGGAGAATCCACCACGACCCTCAGTAAATTGTTCAAGTGGTTAATTGCCCTCACTGTTAAAAATGTGCTGTCATAACTATGAAGGGAAGGGTAACAGCTCTCTGTGTACAGAGAC
>NW_020664447.1:30264262-30265947 GCF_002925995.2 Terrapene triunguis
CCCATCTTTCTAAACAAGTCTCTCCTATTTCAAACTAGTAAGTAAAAAGACAGCAAGGCGTCTTAGATTTACTTTGTTTTCTCAACTTGTAAATGTACCTTTTTACCAGAGTGTGTATCTTTGTTTGCTGTACTTTGAACCTAAGACAGAGGGGGGTCCTCTGAGCTCTTTAAGTTTGATTACCCTGTAAAGTATTCTCCATACTGATTTTACAGAGATGATTTTTACCTTTTTCTTTAATTAAAAGCCTTCTTTTTTAAGAACCAGATTGATTTCTCCTTGTTTTAAGATCCAAGGGGGTTTGGATCTGTATTCAGCAGGAGTTGGTGAAAGGAGGGGGGGATGGTTAATTTCTCCTTGTTTTAAAATCCAAGTGGGTTTGGATCTGTGTTCACCAGGGAATTGGTGAAAGGTTTCTCAAGGCTTCCCAGGGAGGGAATTCTTGTGATGGTGGCAGCGGACCAAAGCTAAGCTGGTAGATAAGCTTAGAAGTTTTTATGCAGGCCCCTACATTTGAACCCTAAAGTTCAAAGTGGGGATACAGCCTTGACATGTGCACTTTATTTCCAGTCAGAATTTATTTAGCTTCGACTTCCAGCCATTGGATCAGGTTATACATTTCTCTGCTAGACTGAAGAGTCCATTATCAAATACTTGTTCCTCATGCAGGTACTTACAGACTATGATCAAGCCTCCCCTTAACGTTAAACTAAATAGATTGAGCTCATTGTCTCATTGGCTTAAAAAGAATTTACCAAGAGAGCTGCCCCAGGGCAAGTCCAACATCAATCCCATAGTGAGGCCATCAGGGATGAAAACCTCCAGCAGGCATATACCCATAGATGGAGCTCAGTAGGGAAGCGGGACTAGGCCAACAATGCTAAAGCCTTGCCAGGTACAGAGAAGCCAATCAGTGTGATGGCAGGAGCCGTTATGAAGAGGCCTTCATCTTGCAGTGGGCTGAGCATGCCTGGCAAGGGATCACGTTTCAAACAGCTCAGCTTATGGGACCTGGAAATAATGCTTATCAAGATAACGCTTATATGTCTTTCATTTCAAACCATCCCAAACACCTTAAAGTTAAAGTGAAATACAAGCAATGGTCAGGGATAACCTCACACCTTACTAAAACCCAGAACAACCACAGTACAGTACTCCATGGAACAGAGCTGGGGCACTGTGTTCAGTTGATTCAGGGCCACCATTACCACTTCCTGCAGCCTCTAGGATAGAGGTGGGCAAACTACGGCCCACAGGCCACAACCGGCACACAGGACCATCCTGCCCAGCCCTTGAGCTCCTGGCCCGGGAGGCTAGCCCTCGGCCCCTCCCCTGCTGTTCCCCCTCCCCCGCAGCCTCAGCTCACTGCGCTGCCGGCGCAATGCTCTTGCCGGGTCGCGCAGCTGCAGAGCCGCGGCCTGACCCAGTGCTCTGTGCTGCATGGTGCGTTGCTGGATCCAGCTGGGTGGCGCGGCTGCCTGTCCTGGTGCAGCCGCGCTGCCAGCCACCGGTGCTCCAGGCAGCACGGTAAGGGGGCAGGGAGCAGGGGGGCGTTGGATAGAGGGCAGGGGAGTTTGGGGTGGTGGTGAGGGGGCGGGGGTGTGGATAGGGGTTGGGGAACAGGGGGGTGGAATGGGAGCAGGGGTCCCGGGGGGGCAGTCAGGAAGGAGAGGAGGGGGTTGGAT
>NW_020664447.1:30265957-30415253 GCF_002925995.2 Terrapene triunguis
GGTCCCGGGGGGGCAGTCAGGAAGGAGAGGAGGGGGTTGGATGGGGCGGCAGGGGGCATTCGGGGGTGGAGGTTCTGGGGGCAGTCAGGGGACAGGGAGAAGGGGTGGTTGGATGGGTCAGGGATCCTGGGGGTGGGTGGGGGTTGGATGGGGCAGGAGTCCCAGGGGGGCCGTCAAGGGGCGAGAAGCAGGGGGAGTCGGATAGGGGGCCAGGCCATGTGTGGCTGTTTGGAGAGGCACAGCCTTCCCTAACCAGCCCTCCATACAATTTCAGAAACCTGATGCAGCCCTCAGGCCAAAAAGTTTGCCCGCCCCTGCTCTAGGAGGTCTCCTCATCTGAATACCAACCTAGCCTGAAGCTACTTGGCTTGTGAGATCTGAAAAGACCCAACATGAGGTGAACTAGCGGCAGACCCAACCCATATAGAACTGGGCTGGGTGAAACATCTGGCTTTCACACTGCAAAAGCTCCTCTCTTGCTACAAGAATATCAAATTTTAAGCCAGTTTCCGAAATCCACCATCAATTCAATTTCATCATCATTGTGGGTCATTTTGTAAATTTTTGGGTAATACATTAAACAGTTTGCATTTTCCATGACAAAAAATACCTTCTCCCCTCTTCCTGTGAAAATTCCAGCAACTCTGCCACCTTCCTGCTACGGTGAGGGAATGAACAACCAAGTGAAATTGCACCAATCAATCAGGATTTTGTTGTTCTTGTTTGGAAAGGCTGAAACACCAGAACCTGCCTCCCTGGTACCCCACACAAAGCTCCCCCCAGCTCCCAGCTGTACTCCACACAATCAGCCTTTATCTCCTGCCTACGGAGAGGATGAGTAAGGGACCTAATTTCAGTGTAGTAATCATAGTGCTTGTTCCCATGAATAGCTGGACAGTACAGATTTATGTACGTGAGAGGTTTGGATCTCTCAGCAGCTGCCCAGATAGGGAAATACTGGCATCTATAGTCCTGATTTCAATACAATTTAATTTCCTGTGCAGGAGATGGATCATGTGCAGAGAAAGAGAGAAATCCAAGGTCCTTCAACAAAGGCTCTTAAGCAAAGTAAGCAGTCATGGGGTAAGAGGTAAGGTCCTCTCATGGATCAGTTAAAATACAAGAAACAATAGGTAGGAATAAATGGTCAGTTTTCAGAATGGAGAGAGGTAAATAGTGATGTCCCCCAGGGATCTGTATTGGGACCTGGGAAAGGGGGTAAAAAGTGAGGTGGCAAAGTTTGCAGATGATACAAAATTATTCAAGATAGTTAAGTCCAAAGCAGACTGTGAAGAGCTACAATGGGATCTCACAAAACTGGGTGACTGGGCAACAAAATGGCAGATGAAATTCCATGTTGATAAATGCAAAATAATGCATATTGGAAAAAATAATCCCAACTATACACCCAAAATTATGGGATCTAAATTAGCTGTTATCACTCAAGAGAGATCTTGAAGTCATGGATAGTTCTCTGAAAACATCTGCTCAATGTGCATCAGCAGCCGCCTTCTTCTTAGCGTATGCACAAAGCGCCTCAGGTGGCACATGACCAGGCTCCATCAACAAATTTGGTCCGCTGGTTGGATCATTAGCTTCCCCGGCCCAAGCCGGGCACTGACAAGGAGAGCGACATGAACGCTGATCCATGAAGCTAACAGAATGTTAGGATCCACTAGGAAAGGAGTAGATACGAAGTCAGGAAATATCCATGGTACACCCACACCTTGAATACTCTGTGCAGTTCTGGCTGCCCCATCTCAAAAAAGATATACACCTCTACCCCGATATAACACGACCCGATATAACACGAATTCGGATATAACGTGGTAAAGCAGTGCTCGGGGGGTAGGGCTACGCACTCCGGCGGATCAAAGCAAATTCGATATAATGCAGTTTCACCTATAACACGGTAAGATTTTTTGGCTCCTGAGGACAGCGTTATATCGGGGTAGAGGTGTATTAAGAAATGGAAAGGCAGCAAAAAAATGATGAAGTGGCTGAAACAGTTTCCATTATGAGGAGAGATTACAAAGACTGGGACTTTTCAGCTTGGAAAAGAGACGACTAAGGGCAGATACGATAGAGGACTATATAATCATGAATGATGTGGAGAAAGTGAATAAGGAAGTGTTATTTACCTCTTCAGATAACACGAGAGCCAGGGGTCACCCAGCAAAATTAACAGGCAACAGATTTAAAACAAACAAAAGAAGGTACTGCTTCACACAATGCACAGTCAACCTGTAAAACTCATTGCCAGGGGATGCTGCAATAGCCAAAAGTATAACTGGATTAAAAAAAGAACTAGATAAGTTCATGGATGATAGGTCCATCAATGGCTATTAGCCAAGATGGTCAGGGATGTAACCCTATGCCCTGGGTGTCCTGAAGCTTTTGACTGCCAGATGCTGGAACTGGATGACAGGGGAAGGATCACTTGATGGTTGTCCTGTTCTGTTAATTCCTTCTGAAGCACGTGGCATTGGCCACTGCCGGAAGACATCATACTGGGCTAGATGAACAATGGGTCTGATCCAGTATAGCCCTTCTTATGGGAAATTGGCTGTGATGCAGACCTGAAGGGAATCAGGAACTGGGATTCCTGGAGTGGACGTGTTGGGCAGTAATTGCCTCCAACCAGGGGAAGAGATACCAGTTCAGACTGGGAATCACTGATATGGATTAGAGCTGTCAATTTAGCGCAGTTAACTCACGCAATTAACTCAAAAAAATTAACCGCAATTAAAAAAATTAATCGTGATTAATCACAGTTTTAATCTCACTGTTAAACAATAGAATACCAATTGAAATTTATTAAATATTTTGGATGTTTTTCTACATTTTCATATATATTGCATTCTGTGTTGTAATTGAAATTAAAGTGTATATTATTTTTATTATAAATATTTGCACTGTAAAAATAACAAAATAAATTGTATTTCTCAATTCACCTCATACAAGTACTGTAGTGCAATCTGTCGTGAAATTTACAAATGTAGAATTTTTGTGTTACATAATTGTACTCAAAAACAAAACAATGTAAAACTTCAGAGCCTACAAGTCCACTCAGTCCTTCTTCTTGTTCAGCCAATCACTAAGACAAACAAGTTTGTTTACAATGTCACCAGAAAGTGAGAACAGGCATTTGCATGGCACTTTTGTAGCTGGCATTGCCAGGTCTTTACGTGCCAGATATGCTAAACATTCGTATGCCCTTTCATGCTTTGGCCACCATTCCAGAGGACGTGCTTCCATGGTGATGACGCTCGTTAAAAAATAATGCGTTAATTAAATTTGTGACTGAATTAGTCGGAGGAGAATTGTATGACCCCTGCTCTGTTTTATCCTCATTCTGCCATATATTTCATGTTATAGCAGTCTCGAATGATGACCCAGCACGTTATTCATTTTAAGAACACGTTCACTGCAGATTTGAAATAATGCAAAGAAGGTACAAATGTGAGATTTCTAAAGATAGCTACAGCACTTGACCCAAGGTTTAAGAATCTGAAGTGCCTTCCAAAATCTGAGACAGATGAGGTATGGAGCATGCTTTCAGAGCAACACTCCATGCAGAAACTACAGAACATGAACCACCAAAAAAGAAAATCAACCTTCTGCTTGTGGCATCTGATTCAGATAATGAAAATGAATGTGTGTCGGTCAGCACTGCTTTGGATTGTTATCAAGCAGAACCCGTCATCAGCATGGATGCATGTCCACTGGAATGGTTGTTGAAGCATGAAGGGACATATGATTCTTTAGTACATCTGGCACGTAAATATCTTGCTATGCCGGCTTCAACAGTTCTATGAGAATGTCTGTTCTCATTTTCAGGTGACGTTGTAAACAAGAAGCGGGCAGCATTATCTCCTGCAAATGTAAACAAACTTGTCTGAGCGATTGGCTGAACAAGAAGTAGGACTGAGTGGACTTGCAGGCTCTAAAATTTTACATTGTTTTATTTTTGAATGCATTTTTTGTACATAATTCTACTTTTGTAAGTTCAACTTTCATGATAAAGAGATTGCACTACAGTACTTGTATTAGTTGAATTGAAAAATACTATTTATTTTGTTTTTCTACATTGCAGATACTCGTAATAAAAATAAATATAAAGTGGGCACTGTACACTTTGTATTCTGTGTTGTAATTGAAATCAATATATTTGAAAGTGTAGAAAACATCAAAAATATTTAAATAAATGGTATTCTATTATTGCTTAACAGTGCGATTAATCACAATTAATTTTTTTAATCGCTTGACAGCCCTAATATGGATATATTTTTGGTACGAGTCCCTGTGGTGGAGCCCACATGGCTAACATGGGTACGAATTTTGGAGGCAACATAAGAGGATTTCTAACAAGGTAACTCATGTGGAAAGTGAGGTTTTCAGTTTGAGATTTAAAATCCATTTGTATTTCAGTGACCATGCTAGCTCTGAAGTTTACCTGTTCACCCCAATTAGGGTTGCCAGGGGAAGGCCACCTTTTGGTTGACTGGGTAGCAGGTGCACTTGTTACAGTGCAAGCTCCTACACTGCCAGCAGCTCCTTTTCCTCCAAACCCCACATCCCAAAGAACTCAACACGTTGGTGTAGCTTGGTGTGGTGCAGAAAAGGGCATCCTGCTGCTTTCCCTGAAGTGCAGAAACTCCAGTCTGATCACTATGTGGTTGGGTAGAGGGAACGCAGAGCCCAGTGCAGCCAGTAGCCCCATGCCTGCTTTAGGGAAGAGGCCAACTCAACTCATAACACGACTGACCCAGTAGTAACTGACTGCACAAACATGCAAGCTAAGAATATAAGTGGATTGGACTGGACTCTGTTCAAAACCATGCCACTTGACTAAAGTCAGCATTATAAATCTGGAGGCATGGATGGCTGGTGACATTTTCTTGTCTTATAGCAGGCATGGTATTACATGAGCCCCTTCTGCCCACCACTAGGCATCCAAACTGTCTCTTATCCAGTGGCTTGCAGGCATGGAGAAAGAAGCCAGCTTTGTCAACAAAGACTCACATCAGTCAGTCTCTTTCCCAGGGCAGCATGGTCACTCTTCTTTAGCTAGATGTTGCATCTGCCAGCCAGGCTATACGAAGGATCTCATTAAAGAGACAGACTTTAAAATCACACACAAGACACACAAGTGGAATGGTTCCAGCTGGTTTACTAGGTTACCGTGACTAAGACTCAGGAGGTTTACAGGCCCCAAAATCTTTATGCAGCCTTAATCTCCTACAGGCAACGTATGATAGGTGTACTGGCTTATGATTGGCATGAAAGATACACTGTGAGAGGAAATGGACTGCAAGCAGAATTCATCTCTGAACTTCCTGGGATGAAGAATCTAAATTAAGAACCAAACTTTTCTAGGGTTCCCAGCAATTACTGAAAATAGAGATTAAGCACTGGTATAGTGACAGACAAAGCGGGGAATGTAGCATGCAAGAGTGCCAGCAAGGCTGTCTTGGAGCATGACTAGGAGTGCTCTGACTGGGAGAGTGCCTCATGCACAGCCTGTGGGACAGAGAAGCTACAGAGCAGAACCATGCTTTCCTCTATGCTGAGAACACAGGCAGAGGATTCTCTCTCTCTCATGGAGAGCCCCCATGACCTCACCATCTTCTTTTGCTTGTGGTGACTCTCCTTACAATCAAGAGGGTTAGGTGCAGCTCCCTCCAGAGCTCATCCATGCTATTCTAAGCATCAGACAGAAGGAAGTATTCCAGGGCCCCCAGAGAGCGACAAGGGCCCCTTCTGTGTCCTGAATTTGGATTCCTGTCTCAGACATGCTGTCACTAGACTTCCAGCCACAGACAAGCTACACCCCAGTTGGAGTGACACCCTGAGGCTTTAATTAAATGCAACAGTGAGAGTTGAGGCAATGAAGACAGGAAATTCTAAAGTTAAGTTTATTCCAATAATGACAGGGCTCTTGCACATCATGAATGTTTATGGGATAGTTTAATACCATGAATCTATTACTCTTTGTTTACCTGCACCAGAAAAGGACAGAACAGAATATATCACCTACATGGATGGGGCTGAGGAAACACAACAGAAGTAGTCTTTACTCAGGGAATTTTCTGAATTTTCACAGTCTGATGCCTCACCCGTAACAATACTCTAATGCTGAGGAGCTTTTTTCATTTACCGTATATACTCGTTCATAAGCAGAATTTTTTTTAGTAGAAAAGGGAAGCACCAGAGAAGGGGGTCGGCTTATGAATGGGCATAGAGAGGGAGAGGTGGGGCACAGCCCCTCCCCCCAACAGAGGGAGCAAGGAGAGGCAGCACAGCCAGAAGGGAAGAGGCGGGGCTAGAGTCTCTCTGCTTCTGGCCACGCTGCTCTCCCCCCAGCCTCCGAAGCAGCTGCAGCTCCGGTGCTGGCAGGCTGCAGCCGTGCCGCTTGACCCCGCCCCCCCAGAGCAGGCTGTGGCTGTGCCGCCCGGCCTGGCTCACTGGAACACGCTGCAGCCATGCCGCCCGGCCCGCTGGAGCAGGCTGCGGCCGCGCTGCCTAGCCTGCCGGAGCAGCTCCAGGCAGGCCAGAGACATCCAGAGATAAGGTGGGAAGGGATGGGATGGGGAGAGTGTGGGGGTCCCGGACTAGGGTCATGTGGGGGGTGGTCACAGGGGTTACTCCCCTGACTCCCAGCTTCTCCCCCCCCAAAAATTTCCCCACCAGTTGCTGTCCCGGCCCGTCAGGGTAAGCAGCTGGCGCGCCAGGACACTTTGTTTACTTAGGTTTACCTCCGTGCCTGTGGACGCTTGAGGTAAACAAACCATCTCGGCCCACCAGAGGCTTATCCTGATGGCCCGAGAGCCAAAGTTTGCTGACCCCTGAATTATAGGGTCGGCTTATGAACGCGTTATAAAAATTTTCCATTTTTACTTATTGGGGGTGGGGAGGTCGGCTTATGATCGAGTATATATGAATTCCCGCAGATCAACCCCCAAACCTCCCCTACATAAAAGTGAAACTATTTAAGGTAGGGAGTTTATAAGCTCCACTGTCAATTTCTCTCCATGGAAGCTATCTGCAATGTGGAGTTTGTAAGTTCCTTGAACTAGACCTATTTGGTTTGAGATCTCCTTAAATCAAGTTTCATAAGAAGAACAAAGTGCTTAAACCACTCTAAGGACTTAGTGTGGCTTCAACTGGATCATGGACTTAAGACTAACACTGCTCAAGCTGCTTTGATCCCTTATGTTCTCTTAATAAGATGTTTATGTCCTGTCAGGTCTTATAGTGGCTTAAACTACTTAAGATGCTTAAAATCTTTAGGGCAGTTCAAACTGCTTAAACCCTCTAAGAAATTAAACATCTTAAACTGCAATAAGGGCTTAGAGCCAAGTAAGCTGTTTAATCTACTTTAAACACTTACAATGGTTTAGCAGCAGTTAATGTATAATCAGTTCAAAGTAGGCTTGTTTTGTAGATCTTATGGAGGATTAATCAAGACAAATGGGGAAAACGGCTTCAGTTGGGAGGAAGTTGCTTCTAAAGTTCTGAACATTTAAGGCTAGAAAGCATAACAAAAGCTTTCAGATAGAGCATTCTAGTGAGCATGCATGAAGCTGCCAAATCTTAAACATTCACCAGTTACAGAATCAAAATCTTGGCTTGCCTGAAGTCTCGGAGAGATCCACAAACCAAGACAAGTTTGATATATTTCTAGTCTCAGCAGCTTTGAAATTAGCTAAGTAAAAAAACTTCTAATTGGAATATACGGAGAATGAGGGGGAGTAGCAGCATATATTTTTTTCCCGTTCGAATAATGGAAAAAAAAATGCTCCACCAATTACTTTCCATAAAAGTTAATATTTGGATTGAGATCAAACATGGAACATTTCAATCCATAACAATATCTGAAAGTTATGAACAACTGAAAGAGAGAGCAGGTAAAAGAGAAGCAGGAACTCAACCTTGGCTATTGTGGGATCTACCCAAGCTCACTACAATACTTTGACAAACCACTATAATCCCTCTGTCAAAAAAACAGCAGGCAAGGAACTGGGAAGATGGCTCCATAATGGACTGCATCAAAGTTCAGAAGATAAAAAAAACTGTACTGCAAATGGTGGAGGAAGCAACCAAACAAGGACAGTCAGTTAAGGCTTGCAGGAAAAAGGTGAATGCTGCAACAAAGCAGTATGAGTTAGTGCTGTCAAATGGGGAAAATAAGGGGTTTTCTAAAATTATCAGGGATGAAACTAATGATGAGTCAAGTGGATAAGATCCTGAACTGTTTTTTGAAATTTGCATTCAAAAAAGAAAATCAATGGAAGTTTAAACCAATTAGGAGCAAAAAAATTTCTAAAAAGTGTTCTTGACAAAAGGCAGGTAACAGAACATTTGGAAAAAATGGAGCCCGTTTGAGAGACGTTGTCATCCTTGGAGATTTCAACACCCACCAACAAGGCCACAGATACAAAAGCTCAAAAACTCATTTTCTCATTTGCCTCTGTAGGACTTTCACAGGTCATTTCTGGTCAAACCTGTACAGCTGGTCACACCCTGGACCTGATCTTTGGCCTGTCTAGTTCGAGAACATTGCAACCCAAGCCATTGTCTGGGACAGACCATCACTTCATTAAGGCCATGGCCAAAGTTCTTCCAGCTCTCAGGCAACAAGACAAACCCACAATCCCAATTCAACCATGCAGACTCATGGACTCCAACACATTCCAAATGTCTTCTAAAGGACAACAGCGACCCAACCAAACAACGACGAACCGAAGTCCTGGTGAATCGTTTTCACTAGACTCAGCCATTGATAGGCTGGCCCCCAAAGGATCCTTCCTTCCCATCACTTCCAGAGAGCTCCTTGGTTTTCTAAACTCTGCACAGGATGAAGAGAGAGGGGTGGAAACCCAAGCGCTGATGCCAGTAAACAAAGCTGATACAGACAGGATGAAACAATGAATTCCTTCAAGCCTATGCTGAGGCCATACTACAGGCCAAGAGAGCATTTCTATCAGTCCTCACGGAAGCTGCCAAATCCCACCCCCAGGAGCTATCCAGCATGATAAACCACTTTTCAATCCCGAGTGTCTAGAACGGAGCACCAAGTGCAGGGAAGAACTCTCATCCTACGTCGCTGAACAGATCACAAACCTTTGGGAAGCTCTCTCAAAAACATGGATCCTTTCTGCCTTTACCCACTGACTGCCAGCATGCCTCCATTCCCAGGGTTCACTGCGTTCACTCACCAACAAGTTCTGAACACCCTAAAGAAGTCTTGTCCCAAGTCCTGTGAATCCCACCCATGCCCTTCCAGGCTTGCAAAAGCGTCACGTGCAACGGGCATCACTCCTCTGAGGCATTGGCTGTTTCAGTCAGAAGGAATCTCTCTTTCCTCCTTCAAATACATAACCGTTCAACACCGAAGAAACCCACCTTGGATACATCAGTTCTAGCCAACTACTGATCAGTGTCAAACCCCACACGTCTGAGCAAGCTCAGAGAAACTAGCCAAAGGCCTACTACAAACTCATCTAACAAATTAATATTCTAAACCCAGAACAATCTGGATTCAGGCCAGATCTGAAACGGTTTATTAGCACTGATGGATAATCTGCTCCTGGTCAGAGGGCAGACATCCATTCTCATTCACTTCTTTGACCTTGGCTTCTTTAACATAAATACATAGCAACATGTCTATTAAACAAAACAGAATCCTACCCAAACAAGAGATTCCACTGTATGTACCTCTCCCCCTGGGGACAGAATGACACAGATGTTAGTCATGTCACTTTAATGCAGTAGTGGAAGACACTCAGATACTACAATGAGGAGTATGGTATAAGAACCTACATAGAATAGAATAAGGTGGTTGTACAATGTGCACTCCAAGATGGTAAGAAAATTACCAGATCAACTTCCGTGCAACTGATGACTATTTTTGACAAGTTACATAAAACTGGGGAGGTACCAGAAGACCACAGAAAACAAATGTAGCACTGATCTTCAAAGAGAGAAGGCCAATTTAATTTGGCAATTACTGTCTCTCCTGAGCCTAATCCCCTCCCTTCCTGCCCCTATATAAAACAGACAGAATAATAATTAATTGAATATCCAGAAGGGAACAGAAGAATGAGCAATAAGCAATATTTTGGGGGTTAGAGAGAATTTCTTGCCAGATAAACCATTGCTTTTCTTGACTGAATTACAAAATTAGTGAATGAAAGGAAAGGTAGACGTGATATACTTGGATTTTAATGACTTATCGGATATGGTGTCTCACACAAATCTTACTCAACATATATTTCTACCAGCTTGGATACAAACACTGCCACCTGAACTGAAAACTGGCTGAAGAACTGCAAAAAGGTTACCGCAAAGGCCCAATGAGTTGATACACCAGATGCCATACATAAAGGTTTTAATATAAGGACAGAGAAAATAGCTATGAAATATTTTTAAATTACTTTTTTGATCTTTGACCTTTAACCTGGGTTAGGATTTTCTGATTCTCCCTTTTTTTTTTTTGAAAGAAGAATTAAGTTTATGATTTATGGGGTCTATTCTAAATTAATAAAAAGCTTACTTAAACTTAATCTTTTACTTAAAATAATTATATTTTTATTCAACTGTTTGAATAGCACAATTCAATTAAAATTGGAATTTGATTTAATAAATTAAATTGGTAATATGGAATAAAATTAACAATTGACTAAATTATTAAATATTGTGGATGAACACAATTAAGGCCTAAATTATGGAGTTAACATAACACAATTAATTTTTGTACATACTTAAGCCTGGAAAGTTAGGGAGGCATGGATGCAGTTTGGTTGCTAGCCTATAATACACTGACTCCTTCAAAGTGCGTACTTACTGAACGACTTTTGCAGTTAACTAATTTTTTTTTATAATACCGAATGATTAACAACCATAACTTTCCTCTTGACGCAGATTGTGTTACACAGCCCAGGGTGACCTGAGTGATTTCAGGTAGTATTTACTTTAGAGGTATAATAAGCATGTACTTTTTCACAAGTAAATTACAAAAGGAGAAACATTATTTAAAAGGAAGA
Source organism: Terrapene triunguis (assembly GCF_002925995.2). Classification (NCBI taxonomy): domain Eukaryota; kingdom Metazoa; phylum Chordata; order Testudines; family Emydidae; genus Terrapene; species Terrapene triunguis. Next base: position 30,277,006 of record NW_020664447.1, read on the forward strand.
TGGTTATTCAGAGAAAAAAACTGATTCTCTGGCTTGTGGGTTTTGGGAACTTCAGAGCCAAGGAACTGCACTTCAGGAGACCAGGTGTGGTTGTTTTTGGTCTTAGTACCTTACACTGGCAGGTAGGTTTTCTCAGGCACTTGGCTGACACAGCCTGCAGTTGTCTTGGTCTTCTCTTTCCTTGGGAAAGGAGGGGCAGCAGCCCTTTTTGGTATGGGTAGTGGCCCAGAGGATTACATTTGCCTCCCTGCTTACCTGGATTTTTATGGTTGTGATTTCAGTTGGCTTCACCCAGTGGCACCTCCCCTGAGGTCTTCAAGCAAATCAGGGGATTACAAATCTTGCACCCTGATACATGGCTCAATCTGGGTTGAGAGGTTGGCCAGCTGAACGATTTTGGTAGTTTGAAAAGTACTGACTTACTGACATTTCTGTCACAAACCGCAACTGATGTTCTGGAGATGTGGCATCAGCAGACGACTGCACAGATGTGATTCTGGGCCCTCTCCTATGGGGTACCAATTACAGCAGTGGTTCTCAACTAGGGGTCTGGGGCCCCCTGGGGGGCCATGAGCAGGTTTCAGGGGGTCTGCCAAGCAGGGCCAGCATTAGACTTGCTTGGGCCCAGGGCAGAAAGCCAAAGTCCCACTGCACTGGCTGAAGCCCAGGGCTCTGAGCCGCACTGCTCAGGGCTGAAGCTGAAGCCTAAGAAATGTAGCTTTGCGGGGGCCCCTGTGGCATGGTGCCTCAGGCAACTGCCCTGCTTGCTACCCCCAATGCCAGCCCTGGCTTTTATATGCAGAAAAACAGTTGTTGTGACACAGGTGGGCCGTGGAGTTTTTATAGCATGTTGGGGGGGGGCCTCAGAAAGAAAAAGGTTGAGAACCCCTGAGTTACAGGATACAAACGGTTTGTGGCCTTTTGAGTTTTAGGCATGAGATACACATTTAGCAGAATTTTTTTTTAAACCTATTAGCTGGAGGACTTTTTACATTACTTATACTTCCAATCATATTTCATCCTTTTAGCACTTTTAAAAATATAAGGGGATTTTTACTGGTAAAGACTGGGAAACTAAGAGGTCTGTATAATCTAATGGGGTGAAAGGCTATTCCTGAGCAAAGGGCTGTCTTAAGCTTTATTAATATCAACTTTACTTGACCTGAAGAAAAGCTAAAAGTTTGTCAAAAAAGAGGTTGAACTTTATAAAAACTATGCCCGCTCAGGTAGGCTGATTTACCTTATACAGACTAGACTGCTCAGCTGTCCATATACTTCCGCAATGAAATCCAGACACATGATCCGAGCTCTCTAGCAGCAAACTACTAGTGTCACATTAGTCAGTACTTTAGCATGTCCTGGAGGACAGAAGGAAGGAACCCACCCATTCATCTGCGACACACAGAGACAAGTGTTAAATAAACTGATACTCAAAACCAGCATGTGGCAGTGATACAGATGAGCTAAGCAGTGTTGTGAGGCCAGAGCTTTGTCCTTCTAAATGACATCTTTCAACTGACACCAGATCCAATCTCAGCTCTCGGGAAGCATGATGTCAGAAGGGAGACACTGGTTCAAACCCAATCCCCACTTTGCCACTGAAAGTATATCTACACTGGAATTAAAAACCAGCGGCTTGCCCTCGTCAGCTGAGTTGGGCTCACGGGGCTCCAGCTAAGGGGCTGTTTAATTGCGGTGCAGACATTTGGGCTTGGGCTGGAGCCAGGGCTCTGGGACTCTGCAAGGGGGGGAGGGTCCCAGAACTCAGGCTCCAGCCTGACCCCAAACATCTACACTGCAATTAAGCAGTCCCTGAGCCTGCAAGCCTGAGTCAGCTGACCCGCTGCGGATTTTTAATTGCAGTGTAGACATACCTTGAGATGCTACTGTGTCCACAATGACTAGGTCTCAGAGCACAGCATGGAGCTCTCACGAAACACGGGCTTCCATTGTCAATTTAAAAACAATTTAGTCGAATTTCCACTCACAAAATGTCCGGGACCACAGGAACGCCTAACCTAAAGGGGACAGCCTCTGAGGGTATGTCTTCACTGCAGAGTTAACTTGAGCAGTGCCCCTAGCCCCCCTCCCATCCACACACACAACCCTCTCACCTGAGTTTGGTGGTGCTTTCAATTTGGGCTAGCTGACACGGCTGGGGATATAGGTTTTCACTCAGGCTGGTAACCTGCCCACATTACAGCGTTGACACAGGCGAAATCACTTAAGTGCAGATAGTTCTCCAATACTTTCCCACAATTCCCCTATGTGTCCAGAAGGACAGACAAATTCTCCCACAATTCACTGGGAAAGAATCAGAGCATCTCATTTTACTGCAGCATAAAGAACCTTAAGATATTCCCACAGGAGTCCTCGCAACACACATGGGGAGTACAGCATCACTGATGACACGGTAACTTGGGCATGACTTTGCAGTGTGGCTGCTCAGAACCAGGTGCCAATCATAGAATCATAGAACTGGAAGGGACCCCAAGAGGTCATCTAGTCCAGTCCCATGCACTCATGGCAGGACTAATTATCTAGACAATCCCTGACAGGTGTTTGTCTAACCTGCTCTTAAAAATCTCCAATGATGGAGATTCCACAACCTCCCTAGGCAATTTATTGCAGTGCTTAACCACCTTGACAGTTAGGAAGTTTTTTCTAATGTCCAACCTAAACCTCCCTTGCTGCAATTTAAGCCCATTGCTTCTTGTCCTATCCTCAGAGGTTAAGAAAAACCGTTTTTCTTCCTCCTCCCTGTAACAACCTTTTACATATTTGAAAACTGTTATCATGTCAATGATGACAATGTCATGTTAACTCAATCGCTTGAGTTAAGTCTGCAATGAAGATATACCCTGAGTGCCTGGGACAAGATACCATCTAACATACTTCAGTTACAGGAAGGAGAACACAGAGGCTTCTCTTTCCCTCTTCATTCACCCTGCAACCACTGAGGTTACTCTTAAAAGGCAAACTATGCATCAGGGCTTATGTTGCTGGGAGGCATCTCTGCGAATAACTGAACAGGCTGATAAATGGGATCAGCCAGCACAGAGACATGACGGATGTAGACAACGGGATAGATTGCCATCTCTCTACCAGCACTAATAACTGGATGAAGGCATGCTGCCCCCATGGCTAGTTTAGATGATATGCAGTTCTCAAGAAGAAACTGGACTGGCACAGGCAAACAGTCTCAGTGATAAAGCATGGAAGCCTTGTATAGTGAAGTCAATTTTCACAGAACAGTTTCACTACAAAGAGAATTGCAATAAGTGCACAGCACAGCACTTGATTAATCTGGGACACTCTACCTACTTCCCTATAAGAGGATTCCACTGGAAAGTCTGTGTCTCAGAACCAAGACATACTATATCTTCAGGTGGTATTTTAATTTGTTACCAGAGGCTCCCTATCTGCAGAAGGAATGATTCCTCAGCTCTGCCTGCACTGCACAGCTGGCCCTGGAAAAGGCCTTTGCAGCTCTTCGTTTTGGAATTACCCGTAGCCATGTTCAAAGCATGTTGAGGTTTTGGAATCAGTGTTTCCAAAAGATCTGAGCAATAAGTCCCACCTGAACCTGTTCCTGGAGGGGGAGATTGAGAATGGAAGAACACAGAGAATCGTGCTTAGCTTACCCTGCTGCACAGCCTTCTCCAGGAGGAGCCAAAGTGGGCACTGGGCAGCACAGCTGCCTCTGCCTGCCAGCTAGTGTTCACACACACAGGCTCTGGAAAGCCATGAATGTTTCATAGGATGGGACTGCAGGTCATTTCTGATTAATGGAAAAGATCTTGATTGGACATGATGGGGTGGAAAGATTATGAGGAGCTGATATGGTGAGTGTCAACTGGGGGTTGGGACAACTACAGAAATGCCAGTGCTCTCCCTAGGGAAAGTTCCTCCTGCTTCACAGTAACACTGCTGATGGGTCTGATCTCTACATTGCAATTAGACAGCCTCACTTGTTTAAACAGTGATTCCTGTTCTTATCTACACTGGAGGGCAGTCACCAGGAGTTTTCTCTGAGGACATTGCACTCTACATGTGCTAATAGCACTGCCTATATCTCCACTCTCATTCCCATCCACTCCTCCCTCATGCACCATACTCTGCCTGTTCCTCTGGGAATGCCTTTTTCATGCTACCCCCTTGAAGGAAACGTCTGCCTCTACCTGTGCCTTAAGTATTCTCCCTCAAAACTCACTTTCCACCAACCATCTCCCTATGAAGCATTCTAGTTCCACTGTGGTATCTGCTAATTTATGAACAAAACAGAGCAAAAACACTCACCTGCACCAAGAAATGAGAAATAAATTGCTTGTACCACCCGCTTTCTTTGCAAATGACTACCTCCAAGAGCTGGACTCCCTTCCCATTGTCTCCCCACTCATGATGAAAGACAGGGATGAAAGACTGTGTGCACGTCTGTGGGGTCTATCTAAGGCTTGGTCTACACTTACCCCCCAATTCGAACTAAGGTACGCAACTTCAGCTACGTGAATAACGTAGCTGAAGTTCGAAGTACCTTAGTTCGAACTTACCTCGGTCCACACGCGGCAGGCAGGCTCCCCCGTCGACTCTGCGGTACTCCTCTCGTCTAGCTGGAGTACCGCAGTCGACGGCGATCACTTCCTGGTTCGACTTATCACGTCCAGACAAGACGCGATAAGTCGAACCCAGAACTTCGATTTCCAGCCGCCGAACTAGCGGCTGGGTATAGACGTACCCTTAGATAGTAGGTCTCTGCCCCAAATGAACAGTCAGTCTTCCGTCATCTATTCAGTACAGAGAGGACCAATGGTGCTGTGATAAAGGAACGGGGGAGGGGTAGCTCCCTTTTATGGACACCCAGCCAGCCAGCTAGCTATAAAATCCCTCTTAGTAGCTGTTCTCTACTTGCTTTACCTGTAAAGCGTTAAGAGTCACTGCGATGCATAGGTAAAAGGAAGTGAGTGGGCACTTGGCCAAAGAGCCAATGGGAAGGCTAGAACTTTTTGAAATTAAAACAAGACTCCCCTTTTGTCTGTTTGTTGTTGTTTTCCGGAGAGAGGGAACAGAGCAGCAATGCTGTAAGAAGCTTTGGGCCAGGTATGAAAAATCATCAGATCATACCTAGAAACTACTCCTTTGAAACCACAGATATGTAAGTAGATTAGGGAATGTCTAGGAAGACGTGATTAGGTTTCTCTCTTTTTTATTTCTTTATGGCTTGTGGACTCCTCTGTGCTAACCCCAGGTGCTTTAGTTTTGCTTGTAACCTTTAAACTGGACCTCAAGAAACTATTCTTAATGCTTAATCCTTGTATTTGCTCTTTTTAAATCTAGCAATAGCCTGAGTTTCCAGATGTATTTTCTCTCTTTTTGTTTTAATAAAATTTACCTTTTTTAAGAACAGGATTGGATTTTTGTGTCCTAAGAGGTTTGTGCATATGTTGTTTAATTAGCTGGTGGCAACAGCGGATTTCCTTTGTTTTCTTTCTCAGCTCTTCCCTGGAGGTGCAGGGGGGCTGGGGCTTGAGGGTACTCCACAGGAAGGAATTCCCAAGTGCGCTTTCCTGGTTCCTCAAAGGGGTTTTGCTCTTGGGTGGTGGTAGCATCTACCCATTCAAGGTCAAAGAAAAGCTGTAACCTTGGGAGTTTAATACAAGCCTGGAATGGCCAGTATTAATTTTTAGAATCCTTGTAGGCCCCACCTTCTGCACTCGAAGTGCCAGAGTGGGGAATCAGCCTTAACAGGTGCTATGTAAACAATTTATGCCTTTCCCTCTCACACATATGGAGACTGATCAGAGGCCACCCAGATCATTGCCCTTTTCCTCTCTGTCCAGGGGGCTCCTGTGCTGCTTAAAGCAGAATGTTTTCCATTTCATTCAACTTTGGACCAGATGCTGGGTAGATAGGGCCAGATCCCAGTTGTGCTACTCGAAGTCGTTTGTCTCCTTGGCATACAATGGAGGGAATATTTACAATTGGTGGGAGTTAGGATTAAAAATTGTAGGAGTACCCTTCCAAGCTGTGCCCACAAAATAAATCCCATCTACAAGATGCTACTAAAAGTAGACGTGCTCTCAGGGCACTACTGGGCTCCTTGGATTTTGTCTCTCCCCCCCAATCCAAATATAGTCAAATAAACTAGTTGGTTCCTCAGTTTGGCTTCCCTTCACTGGGGCTTGAAAGCTCCACTAGGTTTTGGTCCCCTTAAGTGGGGCTCAGATGCTCTGCTAAACTCCTTGGGCTTGGGTCTTTATTGACGGGGAGCTAAAAGTGGCAACTCTCCCCCAAGTCCACCCGCTTGTGGTTTCATTTATAGTCTATTGTGCAGATCTTCACAATATCATCTTCCCACTGCTTTCTTACTTGCTTTGATAGCAGTAAAATAGTTCAGAATGTTCGACATTTAAAGTATTATCGCTGGGCATGTGAGTCAGCACCCAGTGTAATGAATAGTGCAGTTCACATCTCTCAGAGCTATTGTCCTAGACTGTTGCAAACTTAGATTTTGCTACATTGGTTACACTGTCCACACTTGAGGTTCTCTCAGCAACCATAACTATAGACATTTTTCTTCGGTCTTGTCTACACGGGGGACATTGACCAGCATGGCTATTCTGGAATAATTCCCTCATGTAGATGGTCTACTCCAGAATAAAAACGAGACATCCTTGTGGCACCTTAGATAATAACCAATTTATTTGGGCATAAGCTTTCATGGGCTAAAACCCACTTCATCAGATGTATAGAGTGAAAAACACAGTCAACAGTATATATATTACAGCACATGAAAAGATGGGAGTTGCCTTACCAAGTGATTTTATTCTGGAATAATGACTCCACTTTGTGAGCACAGTACTTATTCCAGAACTAAATCACTCTCATTCCACAGTGGAGCCTCCATATGGGGAACTATTCCGGGGTAGTTTACTCCACAATAGCTAAACCAGTGAATCTCCCCATGTAGATAAGGCCTTAATGAAAGCTGAGATTCTGGAGAATCAGCAAGTAGTTTGAAAGAGGTGCTGGTATGCTGTACCACTGCATACTGGCTCAATTCAAGCTCTGGTTGCAGTTTCTCCCATGGCTCTCTGCTGAATTAGTAATTATCAAAATAGTCTATATTTGCCCTAATTCAATGAGTTTTATGCTGACCATATAACACTTTACAAGTACCACATGCTCAATCGCATGCAGAGCAGAAGGAAATTGCTTCCATGCTCTAGTATTCCAATGAGCTCATCTGCTGCAGGATTACAGCTGCACCTTCTATAGAAAGAAAGAGAGCAACTTCACTCTCCAGGTATCTCAGCAAGTGAAACATAACCCCAAACAAGGGCACAGTTCAGGGACCAAAGGCAGCTCACCAACCGGAAATCACTAATGCAGAAATATATAAGAAGTGTCCTGCATTTCAAAAGGAGCTACAAAGAACACGTGGACTAGCCAGTGGAGGAAGGGATCTCAGCCATAACATTCAGTTCCTAAGTCCCCTTGATGAACCTCACATATCACAAGAGAAGTGTGTAAGCAGTCCACAACCAGGAACTCCTTTGCCTGTCATTATCTCTTCCTATGTTGTATAATTTCTAAATTAGATTGTGTCTACTTGCAAATCTACAAAGTGACATGCACACTTACGGTGCTGTATAAATAATAAATAGAACTGCCAGACTGGATCAGACCAGTGGCTTTTCATGCTAGAGCCACAACAATTCACTGAATTGTTCTAACAGCCCATACAAAATGTTCTGGTTAATATAATCTCACATTGAATATTCCAGGGAGATTCAAAGATGTTTGGGCATATATGAGCACTAGAGCATCTGGAAGGATTATGAAGACTATAGCAAGCAGAAATAAGATATGTGAGATATCCCGTCCCCACTCTGCCTCACAGGTTTCATCATCAGGGCAGAAACACTGTTACTTTAATTTTCAAAGACTGAAGTAAACTCTACAACTGCTAAAAAAACAAAACAAAACAAAAAAAACAGAGTCCGACTCCTTGACCCCTAACACAGCCCTACGTGAGAAGAAGCCACCCTGACCGGATTCCCCATAAAAAGCAGAATGGTTAAGGTTTCTCTCAGGTTCTAAGCCATGCCACTTACTCTGGTCGGCAAATCACCAGGTCCCCCTTGTTAGTGCCATATGCCAATCCCAGGCCTGGCTCAGGTAGCCAGCGAGCAGAGTTTATGCTGACGTGTCTCCTCTGGTCAGCAGGCATCGGGTACAGGACGTTGAAAACTCTCTGAAAAAAGTCACAGAAATGGATTATTTGAAAGAGCAATAAAAATCAGGGTTGCCAAGGAGGCTCAAACACTTGAATTCCCTGTGGCAGCACAGCTGGGCAGGGAGGTTAGTCACTTATTTACAGGCTATTCCAAGAAACAACTAACCTGTCAGGGAGAGTAAGCGTCTGATAGAAACATATACATACATCCACAAATGTTTAACAGAGCACTCAGCAGATAGCTGTGGTGCAGGACAGCTGCTCCATCATTAGATCTTCAGTTGGATAGTGGGCTACACAGCTGCAGAGTCCCTTCACTGGCACTAATTAATAAGAAAGCTGGGAGCTGATGGTATATTCACATCAAGCTGGACAGCAGCACAACTTGGAATTTTCTGGCCCTTTATTAGCCCTACTTCCCATCTTCATGCTCTCACCATCACACAACTAGGGGAACTGTGTCAGCCAGGAAATGTACAGGCTTCCACCAGCAATGGCCCAACAGCTACATGCATGGCTTAGCTATTAAACAAACCTGAGCCCCATCTACAAATGATATGGGATCCAATCCATGTTAATTGTTTCCTGAATTGCCTTTAGCAACTGGGTAACTTCCTCCTCCCAGGCTGCAGAGCGCTGAAGGAAATGCTGAGTCCAGAGTTTACCGAGGAGACGCACAAGCACAGAAGTGACATACACCCTCTGAATTCAGTTTGCCTCCCACCACAGTCCCCTTCACCAAATTAATTTTGTTCCCTTAGCAAGGCCCTAAGCTATGGCTTGCTCCATACCAAGCACCAGCTGCCTCTGCCTCCCAATCTCACTTGAGCCCAATACTGCAGGGCATAAACTTGTGCTAATCTCCCTCAACTTTAAGTCATAACAGCTCCGCAGAAGCCTGCAAACTCCATCTGCACTCTCAATCTCCTATGGGCCAGGATTTTACATGCCAACCACACTCCACACAGTGAGGAAATTTGGTAAACTTAGGAGAGGCTGAGACTATAAAACCACGGTGGGAGAAATGGAAAAGAGCAGCAATGTGCTGGTTTGGCCATTGGGGTAAGCTGCTTCAGAACACTGGGCCATCCAGGGCAGATTCCAGTAGGGGACTCTGAGCATCAGGGCTTCAGAGGTAGGACCAAGAAGTACTTTAAAAAAAGACGATTCACTAAGGAGGCTAAGGAGGGTTAAACAGGAAGCAAGTTAAAATGCTGACCTGGAGCAATCGTAAGTGACATGCCAATTGTCTAGACTTTCCTCTCAAGAGGTCTGGGGTCTAATCTGCTCTGAGTCACAAGTGAAATGTGTGTTCCCATTAGAATCACTAGTCAATTTTAGCTCATCAAAACCTCTACATAAGTTTGGCCAAACTGGCCAATCTTTGTTCAGAAGAGGCCCAACAGCCTGCTTGGTGGTGGGCCACAGGAGATGGGGAATACTGGCTGCAACAGTATGGGGGTGCTGCAGGTTAGCACTGTGGTGCATTGTCACAGCTGTGGGGACCTAGGTCTGGAATAGCAGCAGTTCAGGATCCAGGGGCAGCATGATCTGTTAAGTCCCTGGACTGGGACCCAAGAAATGTGGGTTCTACTCCAGTGCTACCACTGACCTGCTGTGAGATGCCGGCCAAGTCACTTTACGTCTCTGTGGCTCCATTTCCTCTCCCACCCGTGTCTATTTAGACTGTAAGCTCTTTGAGGCAGGGACTATTTTAGTACGTGTTTAAAGAATGCCTAGGTGCTGGGGGCCCTATCCTGGCAACTGTCAGACAAATAAATAGATCAGCAGAGTTATGTGACACATTATTTCTAGCTACAGGCAACTTTCAGTCTCTCCTAAGAAAGGGCCACATTTATAATAGCAAATGAGTCCTTTAGGATTTCTCTGAAAGATAGAGGCCAGTCACTATCTTTGCCCTTGGTGTCGCTTGATAGTCAGTGGTGTTCCGAGAAGCTCAGTGTCAGAGTGGAAAGAACAGGTCCCTGGTGTTTTGTTAAGTATACCTCTATCACGATATAACGCAACCCGATATAACATGAATTCGGCTATAACGCGGTAAAGCAGCGCTCCGGGGGTGGGGGCGGGGCTGCGCACTCCGGCAGATCAAAGCAAGTTCGATATAACGCGGTTTCACCTATAACGCAGTAAGACTTTTTGGCTCCCGAGGACAGCGTTATATCGGAGTAGAGGTGTACTTTCCACAACCCCCCACTCTTCTAGTATGGCCATCCCGTTTTCTGCTCCTGCTTGACTAGCTAGCAAAAAATCACACGCACACTAGTAGCACCCGTTGCCATGGAGACTGTGGTGCACTCTCCGAAATGGGGATTGTGGATTTTGATGGATAGGGGAGGAGAAAGTGGCTTATAACAGCAAAGAGCATTACATTTGGAAAATGATAAACATTTGAAATGTCACAGAAAAGCCACAAGGGGATTCTGTTGCACACCTATTTTTCCACAAGTCACAGAGTAAACAGTCTCCCTCTCTTCCTAGAGAGCTGCCTTCGCCCGAGGACTCACAGTTGGTGAAACTGGTTTTCTGAACTAGCCTCTGACCGTCATCAAAGGAATGGAACCCGTTTGTTCAGCTGCAGCCCTGCACACTCAGTGATCGGGCGCTTGGAGGCCCATGGCTAGTTAACTACAGTTTGAAGTCCAGGTGTGTCTCAGTAAGGGGCACCCAGTGGAACATGATGGCAAGTGCCCAGCTCTGCCATGCTGTGAAACTGATAGCTAAAGGTGGAATCTCAAAGGTAAGAACAGTTGGAAATTCTCCCTAGCAACACCTGCTTCATTCAACCCACTTCTCCATTCACTTCTAAATAGCCAGTAGCTCCAAAGAGTTCCCCTCCCCTGCTGCTTCCCACATCCTTCGCTAATGGGACAATGCCATGCAGTTTTAAGAGGTGATGACATCCATGCGTGTGGTAATTAACAGATACAAGGAGAGAGAGAGAGAGAACACAGCTGCACTGGCATAATCACCACTCGCAGCAGTAACCCGGCCCCAGCTAATCAGTCTGATGTAGTCATACAGATGAGCTGTTGCAACCGTATCCATTAATAAGACCTTCCACCCACACACAAAGAGAATACCAGAGCCCTTTCACATGCGCAGGTGGCCTGGCCCAGAGGACACTCAGAAAGCTACCAGGCACACCCTTCTCCCCTAAACAAGGACCAAATCCTGTTTCTGTCTGTCTCACTGCAACACTAACCATCTTCTGAAAAGCTAATGAAATACTTCAACCAGACAAGCATGCCAGCTAGAAAATTCACTAAGGAGGACCCGACACCAACCTCTGGGAAAGGTGCTTTTCCAGCTCTATACTTGTAGGTACAGAATTCGTAAGATCAGAGAAGCCACTTAATGTTCACTCTTCTCCACTTCAGCCAAAGGGTTATGGGACCAGCTGTACTTTCTCCACATAGTCCAGATTTGGACGGGTGAGAACTTCATTTAACTTGGGCACCAGTTTCACCTATGCAATTGCAATGACATTTCCAGCAGGAATGGCACATTTTCAAGTTCTACCACCTACTGGCCAGCAGAGTGTGTCATTTATTACCACATTCAAGCCCACTCTAGTATAATTGGGTTACTGACTCAACATTCCATGACCAGGGATATTCCTAAGCCTGGACACCTCATTATCTCAGTAAGTTACCCACTGTCCACTCCATGTTTCTCTTGTTATTAAACCAGTGTCTGGGTACAAGATCCTGAAGAATTTTGATTCCAGTCCTGGGAAATTTCAGAGAATGGGAGTCTGGGAAGCTGCCGAGAAAGTCCTTAAGAGCATGTCTCTGAGGCCTTGAACCCAACAGGTGATGCAAAAGTAACATATAATTTCCCTCTTCAGCTGGAACATGACAACCCAGGAAAAGGGGCATGATACAGTCAGTCAGAAAATGCTTTTTCATCAGTAAGAGATGTGCTTCCAGAAAACCTTTTACTGTGGGCAGGTCACTGAATCTCAGGGATGTGTGAAAGACTCTGAACCCAAGGGACCAGAGGAAGAGGGGGTGTCACCGAATCCAGGAATGTCAAAAGGGAAAGTGATTTTCTCTAGACACATCCCAGCAGTATCTAGCTAAGTTCTTATAGCATCATACATGAACGGTATCAAAGGAAAGCAATTTCTGCTAAAGAGAGGATAATACACACGACCCTTTCCATTTTACATCCCTGCATCTGAAGGGTGGGAAGAGACTCAGCTGAGTCATTTGTTACTGTGCTTTCACATTTTCAGATGTCTCACAAAGATTATCTTTCAAGCAGCCACTTACAACTTGGGTGCAGGTTGGGGGAGAGTATCTATTTTGTTCTCCTTGAACATAGAAGCTGTGTGCATATAAAAATCATTCACAAAAAAACAGGCACACCCCCATCACCTCACAGCCACCTTCAAAGCTAATCAAGGAGCATCTCTGCAGAACGATTTGTCCAGGACATAGGGATTTGAGGAGGGAGGGGTATCAAGCTGGGGGGAAATGGGTGAACAGAGGTCCAATACCCAGAAATGTTCTGCATACGTTACGCTGGAGAACATGAAGGCTGCCAAACTCTGCTGCTGCTCGCCCTCCATCTCAGCAGTGCTGGAGCATCAGCACTGTGGCACCTGTCATATCCAATGTTTGGGTATTAAGCGAAATATTTATTTATGGCAGGAAGCCAGGAGAGGCTTCATGATGATCAGCAGCCTCAAGGAATCTTTCCTGATGATTCCTTCCAAGCTATCAAGCTGCTGTACATGGGTGGGCTTGAGAGCGCTTAGGGCACAGTGTGCACACAGAATTATGGTGCTAATTTGGTCTCACTCCAGGGGATGGGGACTTTTTATTTTTCGTCAAATAGCTACCTCTGCAAAGTGTTACTTATCCACCTAGTGCTGCTCCTCCACCTGCCCCATCCTAAGGTAATGGCTGCTACCTAACGATGTCGTTTAAATTCCACCTTTCCCCTGCATTTAAGGGGGTGTCAATGAGAAGAGTTGGAAAGGAAACTCCCATGGCCTGGGATATTGCTTACACCAAGAAGGCAGCAGGCTGCCCTCAAGCTTATGATACAATTGCCAGCAGACAGTGCTGCTGCAGCTGCCAATGCCCCAGTCCCAGCAGCATCACATCTCAGGCGCCACGTCAATGACAAAAGCATCTGACCAACGGCTTCCCAGCTCTGAAGGAAGGGATAGAAAGCAGAGGGAGATTCCTGTATCCTTGGCGGGGTGGGGGAAACATTCCCTTTCCTACACTAGGCGCTGAGGGAAGAAAAGCATGTTTTGAAGCTGGAGAAGAGGAGAAAGAAGCTATAGGCTGTGCTGAAGACACAGGCAGCCAGTGAAACTCAGCAGGAGCTCTTGCTTTTCTTCATTTTTAAATTTAATAGAGAGGCATTTCTGCTCTCGATGAGGCGCTTCTCCTTTATGAGATGCTGATAAATCTCAGGCCGTTACCTTTACTTAGCCTCAGCAGCAAATGGGGCTGCTAGATCAGTCTTGATAAGAGGGACTGCATGAATAAAAATGCACAGCCGCTAACTTGTTTACATGGGGAAAAATCTTGTCATTTGTAATGCTCCAACCTCGTGGGTTGGGGGGAGAGAAGCGGCTGGAGTGGTACAGGAGGATTTCACAGGCACTAGACTACAGTTACACACTATTATTAGTAGTTTTAAATAGAATGCAGGCTCCCATCCGAGACTGAATGCTTGTAGAAAGAAAGCATGAAAAACAGAGGTACGCAGAGTGCACTGAAGAGGGAGCTGGCAAGGAGCAGGTTCAGACATCAGAAAAGGGCAAGTGTGAAGGCCCTTGGGCTTACTCTGGAGGTCCTCCAATCATCGCACCCTCCTTTCTCCCTGGGCTTTTCCATGCCTCTTCATTTCAGTGACTGACACACTGCACGCAGGCCTTGAATATCAACTCGTGTGGCCGCAGCTTATACTGGCAAAACCGCACTTTTGTCAGTACAGGTTCCCCCAAGTGAAATACCCTGTACTGACAAAAGCACAGTTTTGCTGGCATAACTGTGCCTACTCTAGAGGCTTTTGCTGGAACAGCTATGTTGGTCAGAGATCATAGCTTAGTCGGGGGTGTGATGAGGTATGTCCACAAAAGTTTGTAGCATAGTCCTGGCCTTAGGAGCAGAATCAAATACAGACAGACATGGCCCTATTTAATTCGAGCTCATTCCAAGGCCAAATTCACATACATCCTGCCCTGGCTAATAGATCAGAGCCTTTTTAGTTATTTATACAATGTCCACATGTTTGCAGAGTGCTTTTCAGAAACAAATAGGGAGTGTGTCAATATCTGGCAATGAGGGAGGGGATAACTTGGGGCAAGATAAAGGAAAAGTAATGTGATCTGGGCTCTGTATTTTGCAATTCCCCAGCTGTAGAATTCCCTCCTTGCTGCTCTGGAATCTCAGCCTGCATTTAAAAAAAAAAAAATCTTAGCTCTTTCATTGCAAACACTACAGTGACAGTATGAACTGTGTATAACTGATGAAATATTTTCTTGCCCCGTTCGTCTCAGAAGGGTGTTAACTTGGAAATCTAAAGGTGACCATTTCAATGTCAAGATTAACTGTTATTTTAGCAGAATAACTCCCCACATGTGCTTATCCTATATCCCAAACTGCTTCCCACTCTTCTTCAGATGCTGCAAGCCCCACGTGTCCCTCACTAGCTGCCAGGATCTACAGCTTCAGCACCATCTTCTATGGATGCAGTAAGGCAGTTAATACAAAAATCTGTGGCATACTGACAGCTGAAAATTTATGTACATTGTAAAGCCAACAACTTATCAGAGGAACGATAGTCTTCCTGTGCTGATTGTCGTTCATTTCCACATTTATTCAGACCACAACCTCCCATTTTTAAAAGTGGCAATGAAGTTGTTGGTGAATTTCAGTATGCTGCGGGGCTGTGCCAGAACCTTCCAACAGTCTTGTAGCAGAGTTTAGGTTTAGCTTGCCATGGAGCATACAGGGCCTCAAGTGCATGTGAACACGATGACTGGGTTTAGGTTGAGTTATTGATGGTTCGATAACACATATATTTTATATATAAATACCGTGATCAATGCGCCTTTTGCAAGCAAGGAGTTTTGGCAAATCTTTCTACGAGTTTCCAGTTTGGTAAGAATTTACCTAAATTAAGGCACAAATCTTTCACAACACATCTTGCCCCTTCTTTCATTGGTTCACCCCTGCTCAGATACGTTAGTCTGTGCCCTTCCCTGCAATTCATCACTGTCAACTCAATAAACGTTTCTTCCCACTAGCCATAATGGGATAAATCAATCGGTTCTTGCCCATCTTTTTGGCTCTCTTGGAATTGATGCTTCTCACCCTAAATTTTGCCATGTGCAACAAGACAGGAGTTTTTTCGAACTGTGTTCATTTTCCCCAGATGTGACAGGATCACATGTTTTCTACGTTTATTTTTCACTCTACAGATACAAAGGCAACATATAAATTTGTTGTATTCCATTTAGTCTCCAACTCCAACAGAGCTGAAGAAGATCCTAGTTTCGCCTTTCAGGATACACTGATTCAACTGGGACCTAACTCCCTGACTCCTAGTGTTGACAGACTATGAACAAGGATACCTGGCCCATCTCCTGAAACGTATGAGCAGGACATGAGGCCGTGGGGGAAGGAGAAACTCTACACAAAGATAAAATACTGCCACTTTCTTACTCATTGCTCTTGATCATGTAGCTTATTGTCATCCCTTAGACCAGTGCAGGTCTCACAGAATAGAATATAAGGGTTGGAAAGGACCTCAGGAGGTCATCTAGTCCAATCCCCTGCTCAAAGCAGGACCAATCCCCAGACAGATTTTTTGCCCCAGATCCCTAAATGGCCCCCTCAAGGATTGAACTCACAACCCTGGGTTTGAGCCAATGCTCAAACCACTGAGCTATCCCTCCCCCTCATTAGAGCACACCCAACTCTTCCTTTCTTCAGGTGAGTTCCTGGTGTTGTAGCCTGGTATCCCATCTCAAGAAGCCTATCATGACATAATTTCCTAGGAAGCTTCTTTTAATAATCAACTAGCAGATGGGTTGAAGAAAATTAACAAGGACTGAATCTCAGGAAGGCGTTAATCATCTCGGGCAAAAATGCCGCCTCTCGCTCAGCAACATAATGCTCTTTCAGCAAAGTGCCTCATTACTTTCCTTCATTTCCTGCTAGATTCTCCCAAAGGCCATAAAAAGGGCAAAGAAACCCAATGCCTCAAAAACTAGAGGGTACTGTCCAGTACTAGATCTGAATCCAAGAATAGAGGAAGCAACAAATAGAACTAAGCAAAAAGGTGCTGTCCTTTAGGGGAGAAGCAGATAAAAGGACAGAAGCAGCAGGCATGTTGAAAAATGGGCTGTCAGCATAAGAGAAGACAGATAAATGTATGTCAGTGCAGATATGAATGCTGTACAAACAAGACTGTGCCCTAAGCTACTGCTGATCTCTAGCAAATTACTCTGACATCTGCCAGTGCTGCAACAATCTAGCAAAATTATGGCCATTTTTATGGCAAAAAACGGATGATCCTCTGCTAATTTTTAGCCTTAATTCAGCCAGTGAACCAAAAACAGTACCTTTGAGTTGCCTGTTAAATGTCATGCTGAGAGAATGAAAGCAAAATTTACAGTATCGTAAAGTGACAATGACAAAAGCAAAGGATTCACATACAGCTGCCACTCCATCCTGCTCTCAGCCTGTTGGGAACTCAGTGGAACAATAAATGAGATCAAGTGTCAATAATATGCTGATGAAACAGCTATGTGTGTCCTCATCTGGATCAGAAGATGCTGTCAGCCAGCTGCCTAAATGTCTGAAATGAATAAACAACTAGAGGAAACAGTTGTCTTAAAACTTAACCTAAGTAAGGTAAGAGGAAACACTTTGAAAAATCTTTAAGAAATCATGACCAACCCCTCAATCAAGAGTCAGACTGGTGCAAATCTTGAAGTCACACTCTGTTCAGCGTTATGCTTGGGCGAGCAGGTTCCAGAAATATATTTCTCCATCTTTGATTGACAAGATTACTGCACCCAACTCCTCAGGCACAAGGCCACAGTGATGGTTGGCTTTATTACTTCAAGGCTGGGATACAACAATGCTCCCTATGTGAGGCTGACAGAACCAACTGCAGATTTTGTCTACTATAGAGTGCAAGAGCTCATCATGCCCTCACCAGAGCACGCAGACTGGATCATATCACTCTGGTGGTCTATCCTGGTTCCTTGTTCAATATCAATCCAATTTAAGGTGCTGGTCCTAATCTTCAAGGTCCTTACCGGGTTAGTGGCTGACTATCTTAGATACCCTATTTCTCTCTTCAGCACACAATGGGCATGATAAAACTGACATTCCTACTTGAATGAGACACATTTAATTATTGTATTTGGTGTCTAATACCATAATTGGTGCACTAGAAACAGATCTTGCAGCAGTTTCCAGACCATTGAAATACCTACTCTGAGTTTTGGACTTTACTGGCTTTTGTACAGGTGTGGGCCCCAGTGGACAGAGCAAAATATTTTCAGCACATGATCTTCCCATCAGAGAATGCATCTCTTAACTCTTACAGTGTGCCAGCCCTACAGCCATAGACAACAAAGCCCTTTGGTTATCCACAAAACAATACAGAACAGGTAGCAGCAGTGCAAATTTCCCACAATGCCCCACACCACTACAAATGTCTCAGCCCACAGCCATGTCTCGTCTAGAGTTTTTGGTTATGCAGTAATTCCACTGCTGATTCCACAGAAGGGGTCTTATGGAAAAAAGTAGTATATGATTGTGTAATTTAAAGACTGTAAGTTAATGCACAGGCATAAGGGGGCTGAGATAAAAAGTTACACAGGCAACATTAATTCAAGTATTTCCTAACTTTAGATTAAGGTTGCAGAGTCAAACAATGTTCTTTTAATGTAGTTTTTAAACATATAATTTAAGTTTTTTAACACCTTAAAAACTGAAAAACAAAAATGTCATCCTGTGGAACCATACTGACCCAACAGGAGGCTTGAGCATGATTGAGATCTTCAGATCCACAGTGCAGTCTTCTACCATTTCTGCTAATGGAGTAACTGAGAGCAGTTGAAAGCTGTTATCTTCCATGTGGCCCTGCCACTAGAGCCGTGGTGGGCAACCTGTGGCCCATCAGGGTAACCCACTGGTGGGCCATGAGACAGTTTGTTTACACTGACCGTCCGCAGGCACGGCCACCCGCAGCTCCCAGTGGCCGTGGTTCGCCGTTCCCGGTCAATGGGAGCTGTGGGAAGCGGCGGCCAGCACGTCCCTGCGGCCCGCGCCTCTTCCCGCAGTTCCCATTGGCCGGGAATTGCAAACCATGGCCACTGGGAGCTATGGGCAGCCGTGCCTGTGGACGGTCAATGAAAACACTGTCTCGCGGCCTGCCAGCGCATTACCCTGACGGGCTGCAGGTTGCCCACCACTGCACTAGAGGGATAGAGATACTTTAAAGGGGGTTTCACAGCTATTTGCTAGACACTAAAGGAATACAGAGACTCTAGAATAATGAGTTCAATTCCATATTCTGCAGAATGCCCTCTAATGATCACAGACCTTTCTTCCCTTCTGGTCTCATCACCTCCAGGCTCCTATTTCCCCACCTCCTCCCCCACCCACCCACCCACCCACCCAACATTTCCCACCCCTCTGAATTCAAATAAATCTGCTTCCTTCTCCTACTCCAGGTTGCCTGGGCATCAGCAACAGGAGCACAGGAGAGTTTCCCTGCTCTCAGGCCCTATGCTTGGCGCCACAGCAGCTCCTGGCAGTCGCAAGGAGCAATTGCTGGGAAAGTCCTTCTCAGCCACTACAGCACCAGGCTTGATGATGCAGAGTCCAGTCCAATCACATGAAGCTTTGAGATTTAGCTGTCAAGCTAACGAGTCTCTAGGCATGTACAAACTACAATTTTTCAGGGGCTTATAACTTGGTGTGACAAAGTTCCTCCTCTATCTTGGTGGGTCCTGCGCTTATTGGCGGATTTTCTTGCCTCAGAGATTCACCATGTGGGTTGGGGGAACAGCCCAGAGACCTTCCCCTCTGGAAGAACCCACAGTCCAGGTCAATTGGGAGGTTTGGGGGGAACCCGGGCCCGCCCTCTACTCCGGGTTCCAGCCCAGGGCCCTGTGGACTGCAGCTGTCTATAGTGCCTTCTGTAACAGCTGCATGACAGCTACAACTCCCTGGGCTACTTCCCCATGGCCTCCTCCAAACACCTCCTTATTCTCACCACAGGACCTTCCTCCTGGTGTCTGATAACGCTTGTGCTCCTCAGTCCTTCAGCAGCATACCCTCTCACTCTCAGCTCCTTGCGCCTCTTGCTCCCAGCTCCTCACACTCGCACCACAAACTGAAGTGAGCTCCTTTTTAAAACCCAGGTGCCCTGATTAGCCTGCCTTAATTGATTCTAGCAGCTTCTTCTTAATTGGCTCCAGGTGTCCTAATTAGCCTGTCTGCCTTAACTGGTTCTAGCAGGTTCCTGATTACTCTAGTGCAGCCCCTGCTCTGGTCACTCAGGGAACAGAAAACTACTCATCCAGTGATCAGTATATTTGCCCTCTACCAGACTCCTGTACCCCACTGGTCTGGGTCTGTCACATTGGCTAGAACTTCTCAGTGAAACAATTGTAAGAATTTCTTTAAAATCTTGCAAACTGAAGAACCATTTTAGCTGGAAAAAAAACCCAAAACAAAAAAGCGTTGCTAGTGTAAAACTGAGTCTGATCCCAGTACATTCCATGTTTTGCGAAAAGCAAACACAGCGAGCAGGATTTGAAAAAGAAATGTGCACAAGTGAAGACTTCCATCCCAATTGTCAAGCAGGTAAAGCTTCCAGAGCATGTGATGGAAAGAACCCAATAGATCTTAAACACCCAGTCCTGTGTTCCCACACAGCTCTGACACACATTATACTTAACTTCACACCTCTGCTATTCAATTTCTGTGCCCGCGCTCTTTACCAGTGCACCTTTGTCAATTCACCTCAATCCTGACCGGCACAACTCCACTCAGTCTCGCCAAAATATTAAACACAGGCTCACTGTAAACAGAAGATGGACACTGCAATGTAATCTACACAGGCTGAATGTTAAAGCAATTCAGGAATGTGGTACTTTTATATGGAATACATTACTCCGGAGTTCCACAAACTATGTTGGATGACAGTTGGCTTTTAGGTGCAATTTAAGACGTTGGCTTTCGTTTATGAATCCCTAATGAGTTGGATCCTGATAATGTTAGTCTCCTCTCTTCCCATTTGATACTGTGGCTGTTGAGATCATCTGAGGCAACAGAACCAACACCCCAACTTAATTGTGAGAGGGATGAAGGCTTGTTGCTTCTGTTGTAATCGGGAGGGGGCAGAACTGTAGAATTCTATTCCCCTGTTAGCTTGCAAAAGCTGGAATCTGATTACCTTCAGGTCAAGTTGCAAGGCTTATTTGTTCTCCCAGGCTTTTCCAGTGTCAGGGTGGAGAGTATCTGCATAAGGTGATGGGAGAGCTTTCTGAGGGATTCAATAGAATTTGGAGTGCTGTTTCTCTTGGACTTTGCTCTCAGGAATTGTTAAAATAATGTAAAATTAGAACATGTGCCCAGGGCATTGGTTTATAGAGCATGGCTGTGATTTTTAAACAGAATAAAAGTAAATGTTAAACAGTATTTCCTTTGTCACAAACTCTGTCAGCACACTGGCAATATGGATGATTACTGATTCTTTATCTGTAATGTACTTGTTTTAAATTACAAAGCAAAGAATACAAGCTTTAATGGGTGCTTATTTAAAAAATACTTTTTCTATTACAGACTTGCCAAGCTGCCAACAATCTTTTACCAACCGAATATGAATACAGCAGCCACTAGTCAGCACTGAGTGTGCTATGACTATAATAAAACATCTTAATTGAGGCCGTGGTTTTATTTTACATGCTCTCAGAAGCAGGTACAGAGCAATATAATAGCCTTATTGCAAATCCCAAAGATAACTTGTAAAAATGAGTCAACAATTCGTAAAACTAGATGATGAGATAAACATTTAAAAAATAAATGGCAGTTTTATTGTGCCTCCCATTTATTTTTTATATCTTGGACTGATTACAAAGAAAGTGCATGGCAGAAGGCAATAAATGCAGCACTGCTCAACTGTAGTGCAGCATGTGTCATACTGCCACATGAAATCTTGCTTGCAAAATTCATTCAAATTGGTCAGGACATGGACACGGTCATATTGACTGAAAACTAACTGAAAGACTAAAGGATTGTGATTAACAGGCAAGGTCAGGAAAGAGGCATTTAGTGGGGCCACAGAGAATGGGGTTAGGTCCTGCTACGTTTAACATCTTCATTAATGATCTGGGAAATGGAAAAAACAGATTATTAGTGAAATTAGCAGCTTCTGTTAAACTGAAAGGAGCAGCAAACACCAGTACAGGGGAAAAAACCCACGAAAAAGGCCCTAGAGGTTAAAAATACAGGCAGGAAATAACATGAAATTCAACCTGGATAAATACAGCTAATCCATCTGGGGAAAATAATCCAAAACACAGATATTCAGATGGAGGAAGAGAACTGGGGAGCAGTAATGCTGAGAGTGAACAGCAAATAGGACAGAACTTTGCAATGCAGTAGAGTGGCAAAAAAACAACAACAACAAAAAACAGAACGATGTCAATTTTGGATTGTATCTACTAAGCCTAACATCCAAGAGAAACGAGGAAATATTACCTTTATATGGTTCTTGTGAGACCACACCTAGCACATTACATAAACTCAAATACTAGAAAGACATTGACATGTGGAGAGAATTCAGAAGAGCAAGAAAAGTAAGTATGAGGCTGGAGGATTAAGTTACAAGGAAAGATTAAGGGAATAACAATTTATTGCTTTACTAAACAATGACTAAGAGCAGGAGAAAATAAGTGTCTACAAGTACTTGAAGGGTGTAAACACCAAGGAGGGAGAAGACATGTTTAAAACTAGTTCAAGGGGATATAAATTGGAGGAATGGAATTGAAGAGGAAAACAGATTGACTATTAGGCAATATTTCTTAAAAGTCAGAATTAGTCGGCTGAGGAACAGTCCCCACAGAAAGGGAGGGAAGCCCCATCTATTGGGATTTTATAGCCTATCTAGAGAATAGGCTTTAAGGAACAATCCCGGCCTGGCTCCTTGTAGGAATGGATGAGATGTGAACTAAGAGGACTACTCCGCCTTTAACTTTTATGATGTGGTACAAGAGAACCCTGGGAAGTGACACACCCATCTATGGCAGTGAAACTTGGGTAGGTCAGAGGGATCCTCAAACAGCTGGAGATGGAAAACATTTTAGAACCAGTGAGAAGTGCAGTCATCACGCTAGACACTGCTGCTTATCACATCCATATTCAGGCCTCTACCCCAGCTGACCATTAGATGATCTGTGCTGGGATGTCCCTCTCTCTGCAGTTTGGAGACTGACCACAGAGTTATGAAGCAGAGCCAAGCAATTTATCCCAATAGAGAGACGGAGTGTCTCCCCTGCATTCTTACAGAGGGACGTCTCAGAGCAACTCTCACACTCTGGGAAAGCACTGCCAAAATCAGAGATAACATTCAGAGGAAAACGCTATTTGTGGCTTTGTAGCATTGGTCACGGAACAGCATTATGGAAGCTATTCCACTGTGTAAAGCTACCACCATTCAAAATGAAAAGGTTCAAAACCTTAGCCAGTCAGGCATACACACTAATCCACACTGCTTCGCAGCCACAGTTTACTACTTGGGACACCTACTTGGTAATTACTGATAAAAAAAGACATGCATTAGCCACAGGCATATTTCAGAGATGTAAAGATGCAGTGTGGTGCTCCTGTGGTAATGGAAAATGCCATGACACTGTCCTCAAGTGTATAGGAATTAACTCCAGTATCCCGTCCAGATTTAAATTCTAATTATTACATCATTCTGCCTCCTTAGCATTCCTTCTGCAGTTTCAACTAGGCATGGTTTTCATCCTCACTGCCTAACTTAAATGTTATGTAGCACCGCTATTGAACAGCTGCCATGTTTTACAGTAGAAGTGTTTACCTTTCAGTGGTGGTTGATGGGATCACTGTGCCCATTTTGTTAAATTTGCCCATTGTTTTGGGAGGAGATAAACGGACTCTACAAATATCAGACTTATAGGGTTGACAGCCGGCTTCTTCCACAGAGCACAAGCACAAACCCTCACTCAGCCCTAAGACAACAGCTCATCCACACCAGCTCAAGCACTTGTGTTAAGCTAGATAGCAAACATCCACTCAGAGTGCAAGAGTGCATTTATTTGGTATAAGCATTGCACTGATGTGGTAAGCATCATGCTCAGCCTTCAGACAGGATACTAAACTGAACTCTCGTCCTCTCCCAATCACTGGTGGCTGCTCTCCAGGTGGACGTTAGGCACTTTTCAAACAGAGTTGACAAATAATCCCAATACCCCAGCAGAGAGACTCCTTCAACTCCTTAGTGAAACCAATTCTAACACCCCAGGCTGGGTGCAAGATATTTATAAGCAAACCATGGCTGCCACACATGCTGACCCGGCAGTAGTAATGTTCATATTTGGGATGCTCCAAGTATGGGGCATGCTACAGACAGAAAACTGCTGCATGGTTGATGTCAGGCTTCAAGCCATAGTAAACTTTCACAATTCTGTTCCATTTAGGGCCATCACTGTGGTATGCAAGTACCTAGTAGATTTTTAATCACTCAATGGGATGGGAACTTTTGACCCTTAGACTCATAAGCCAGCAACCACAGCATTGAACCACAGAGCCAGCTAAACAAGACACCAACACAGAAACAAAGCGCTATAGGAGCAGACGAATACTCACCCTCATGGATGTTTCTCCACCATGTGGCTGCTGCAGCCTGAAGACCTGAGCCACCATGTGTTCTGTGGAAGGGTGCAGTAGGATGCGCCGGGAAGCCAGTCCCACCATCACGTACCTGCCCATTGGAGACAGGCTCACGGAAATGGCATTGGGGCCTGGGGATAGAACATAACAGGTGACATTTCCCTTGAGGGATTGCAGAGCCACTGGCCTTTGTCCTCATTAATTGTCTACTCCCTCATGTGCCTTATAATCCACTATGTAATGAGCTCATGCTGCAGTGTCCACTGAACTAGGAGAGCCCTACCAATGCCAGTTAGAACTCTGCAAGGAGATTCCTCACAGCAGTGCCCTCCCATTAGCAACTAGCCAGGACTTCTGCAACAGGAGCTTCACCACAGCGGTGCCACATCACTGCCTGGTCAGATCATCAATTATGTGATCTTCCTTAGAGCAGTGACATGCTACTTCATTGTGATCTTCAGATCAGGGCATTTCAATGCCAAGAGTATGCTCCTGAAATAACAGTCCTGAGATCTCTCCCATCCCACCCCCCTGATGCATTCTTACCAAATCTTTTTGTGTATAGCATCTCGCCCAGGTTGTGAGGTGCCAGAGAATACACAGCCAGTATGCCTTCATCAGGAAAGCCCCGCTGACTGCTGGGAATGAAGGCTGCCAGGAGCTGCCCATCTGCAGAGATATCGCAGCTAGCATCATTGTAAATCTTGCAGTTCTGAACAAGCACATTCACAGAAGCTGCAAAGGAAAAGGAAAGAAAGGAACAGGGGTTAAAGTAGTAAAGTTGCAGTTGGGAAGAACTGAGGCTCAAGCCTAGTGCCAGAGATAGGGATCTTCCATGCAAAAGGGCTACAGATTTTTGGTCTCCTTAAAAAGGTCCCACAGTATTTACAGCCCTACTGGAATACAATTTATTCCAAAATGGAGAACAGACATTTTGAGGAATCTTCAGCCTTAAGCAGAGAACAAAGGACGATTACATGCTATCAAACCACCGTCTTCATCCTTAGACCACATTTCGCTAAAGATGGCGTAGTTTAGAACAGGAGTTTAGAACTGTGGACCTTTGAACACTTGAGGTCCACAGAGAGGTGGCTGTTCACAGGGTTCTTGTTTCCAGCTGCTAAAAAGGCATTAAAATATTTATTGTCTTTAGCTTCATTTAAAATTAAATTAAAATGCAGAGCCCCCGGACCAGTGGCCAGGACCCGGGCAGTGAGTGTGCCACTGAAAATCAGCTCGCGTGCCGCCTTCGGCACCCATGCCATAGGTTGCCTACCCCAGGTATAACACGATCCAATGGCTGGAAGCTGAAGCTAGACAAATTCAGACTGGAAATACGGTGTTAATTTTTAACGATGAGAGTAATTAACCATTGGAACAGTTTACCAAGGGGATGGTGGATTCTCCATCACTGACAATTTTTAAATCAAGATTGGATTTTTTTTTTTTTTAAAGCTCTGCTGTAGGAATTATTTTGGGAAAGTTCTATGTCCTGTGTTATATAGGAGGTCAACCTAGAATAGATGATCACAACAGTCACTTTTGCCCTTGGAATCTAGGAGTTTCATCCCATAAAAGTGAAAGTGTCAGAATATGAGGATACTGAAAACAAGGGGTTCCAATAGAAACTGGTAAACAACCGTAACTAACGAGAGAGGTCTGCTTCTGTAAAAAAGCTCCATAAGTGTACAAGGCACTACAAAATATATACAGTTGCGCAAAAGAGGACAAAACACCAATTCCAGGGAGCTTACAGTCTAAAGATGCACGAGTGGATACAGTACAGAACAGAATGGCTAGAGATCATTCCATCTGGAATGCTTTGCAAAATTCAGAAGTTTGCAGGAGGAAAAGAAATGGCAATTTACAAACTAGCCTGAGACAGTGCCAATTTGAGGTGATATTAGAAAGTAAAGTGTGAGCCTGGTAGTTGTATCAGTCCATAAGAGGAGAGCAGGCCAAGGGAGTAGACACAAAGCAGCAGCACACATTATATGGAGTATCTGAAGAGACATCTGCAGAGCATTGTTCCTTTTTAAATTTGCTGCATATAGTGAAGCCCTCTTAGCAAGACAGATTGTTAGCTTCCCTGCCAGAAGTGAGCCATCTACCCAACTTGATGTGCGCCTGGAATATGAGAACATCACAGATGCCAGCTGCACTGTACATGGAGAGCATCCTGCATTTCAATCTTTTCAGATCTGATTCACACTGACTTTGTGAAGGTGCTTCTCTTGCCCAGTTTACATATGGTCAGGGCAGAGGTAGCACTGCCATTCAGAGTTGAGAGATGCCAGGTTGCCAGGAAGGAAAAAGTCTTGACTCAAGAAGTGGGGATCTCAGCAACCATCAGCAGGTTTTTGGTACAAGCAGTTACTCTCAAAGAACAGGGATTTCAGGACTTTCCAAGTCATGGTGGGTGGAGCTCTCTATACACCTTACAAGATTCTAGGTAGTTACTCTTTGGGACCTGCTCTATAGGAACAGCCAGTACAGATGATTTTAGAAAAAAGTTTGCTATTTCAGTAAAAATCATCGTGATAAGGCTGCCCTTTCATCTCCTGTTTTCTTTCACATTGTTAATGCAGCCACTGGGCTGACAGAACAGATCAAAAGAGACATCAGACAACAAATTAAGCTGTTGTGCCAACTTGGAGTGCATTACACCTACAGCACAATTATGCTCAGAACCAAGGAAGGCTTGGAATGCCAGCAAGAGAAGTGTTCTGTTTGCTATGGGTATCACAGGAAATAGTAGTAGCCAGAATACTCTGCCCATTCCCAGCCCCCCTCAGTGTTCATCTTCCTCATGGGCTGCTTCATGGGCTATATATTGTTTCTCATAGACTTTATTTATTATAATTTCTCATGCCGCACACTGGTGTGGGAGAGGGCTTACAAATCAGTGGGTACTGACTGTCTCCCATCTTGAGACATGGCCAATGTTACATAGGAGAATGGATTTCTGGCTTGTGACTAAGTGAGGTGGAACAAGACCAGTTTGCCCAAGGTAGTTAGAAATCAAAATATTGAGCACTCAGCAGCATAAGAAGAAAGACTATATTTAAAAGGGTGATGAGCAAGAGATTTATGCTCAAAGTTTCACCTACTTTAATTTATATAATCTGGAGAGGAGTATTCAAAATTTTCTAATCAATTTACTGTACATCATTACCTTGTTGCTGAGAAAAAATAAGCAACACTCACTAGAAGAAAACAACAAATGGGCAGTGTTGGCTCTGCTTCTGCCACCAAACCAACTTCCCAATCCACTGCTGACACGGTGACTATCATTAAGGATATGTTTTAGTCAGGGAGGCCATAGACTGTGTGATGTTAACGGACCTCCATGACTTCTTGAGCTTCAGCCCCCACCACAGCAGCTGGAGCTGCCAGCAGCAGGGGCTAGAGTGGTCTCCCCCTGCAGCTGCCAGAGCTGTTTCCCCTCTCCCCCACGGCCAGAGCTGTCCAGGGCCGGAGCTATCCACGCCCCCGCCCCATGGGGGCAGCTGACTGCAGCCAGGGCTGGAGCTGTCCCCACCATCACGGCCAGAGCTGTCAGCAGCTACAGACGGAGCTGTCCCCCTGCCCCCAGCAACCGGAGCTGTCATCCCACTCCCCTCCCCATCAGCCAGTAGACACGGCTGAAGCTGTCCTCCCCCACTCCAGAGGCCAAGACTGGGGCTGGGGCTGTCAATTCCCCCAAGCAGTCAGCCCCTCTTCCCCCTGGTTATTTATAGTAAAAGTCATGGACAGGTTGCGGGCTTCCATTAATTTTTGTTTATTACCCACGACCTGTCTGTGACTTTTGCTAAAAATAACCATGACAAAATCTTAACCTTAACAATCATGGCTCTGCCACAAGGAAAACAAAGAATAATGTTCATTTTGGGACACTTTAAAAACAAAGGTGGGGGGAGGGAATGCGATGGGATTTTACAGTCTTTACTCTAGCTGGTTATAGGGTGCCCATCTCTGCAGTGTCCGAGGCTTCTCAAAAGAATGTGTGTCTGTCTCTCTCTCTCACATTATCTCCCACACCCACCCTCAGCTTTCAGTAAGACCTGCTGTTGAGATGAATTCTGAATCATATCAACTCGGAGCCTGGCTTGATTCTCTGACAGGGTGCTCCTGCCACACAATTGAGGTCACAAATAATGTAACTAATCAACAAGACCATTGCCACCCCCAGCTCAAAAGTGTCCACTTCAATGAAAGACACAGCCTCATTTCAAACTCATCTTCCCCTCCTTTATTTGTGGCAGGAAGTGCTGCTTCGAGATGGCTGTTGGCCACATCACCGTCCTTTTGATGGCAATCCCAAATTTGGGATGTATCATTGTGTCAGCCTTAAATCCCAAACCACTTTTGCTTTCCAGGATTTACTTAGATACATCAACATCTTCTTGCAAATGGACAAGTTTCACCTCAAACTATGGCTTCTCAGGTAGCGATGGGAATTGATCAGGAGTGAAGCTATAAAACAGGGCCACACTGAGTCACATTCTCAGGGATTCAATTTCTTAGCATAAGCCTGTCCAGAGACAACCTCTTTTCCCCTGGCATTGTCTGTGATGCATTAAGCTTCACGGCATCGTCCCATGAATTCCATGCCTTAAGTGTTAGGATAGCTGCCTATGCATTGGGAAACAGTTGGATGAAGAATGTTTTATCTAACCGCATTTTGTTAATGACATCCTCTTCCAGATTCACATCTCATGTGAAAGATGGAATCTCCAATAGCACAATACCCCCAGCACCATGACAGGGCACTGGGTTCAATGCTGACACAAAGGAAAGAACACTGCTACAGAATGCCTTATCATTACCTCTGCAGCATCTGGATATTCCTTGAAGGTGTCCCATTCAAGTACTAACAAGATCACAGTTCAATGTAATTAGGCTACAGGCCATTTCATGACAGGCAGGCCTGATGCAATAGAAATACAGAAACACAGCAGAAGAGGAGGTAAGCCTATCTACATCAAGGCACACCAGTTCAACTAAACTGATTTAGGTGATGTCTACACTACCACTTCTGTCAGCAAAACTCATGTCGCTCAGGGGTGTAAAAACACACCCTAGAGCGACATAAGTTACACCAACATAAGCACCAGTGCGGAGAGCCCTATGTCCGGGGGAGGGGGGGAGGAGAGCTTCTCCCGCTGATGTAGCTACCGCTGCTCACTAGGGATAGTTTAATTATGTTGATGGGCGAATTCTCTCCCATTGGCATAGACTGGCTAAATGGGAGATCTTACAGCAGCACAGCTGCATCAGTACAGCTGTGCTGCTGTCAGCTCTCTAGTGTAGACATAGTCTTAGGGAAACCAGTGTAAGTCTGTATGTAGACACTCTTATATGGGTTTAAAATGGTCTTTTTGGTTTAGCTTAATCCTGCAAAAAAACACCCCAAAAATTAACTTAAACTGAACCAAGCCACTCAAACCAAAATACAAGTATCTGCACACAAACTTTCATCAGTTTCACTAACACCAGTTGAAAAAAACACCTCTAATGAATATGGTGCAGGCTTGCATGTAGGCAAAGTTAAAAAGACCAAAACCCTGTGTGGACATGCTTACTTCAATTTAATCCCTCCTCATATTGCTTTAGCATCTGTCAGGAAATTTACAGGTACAAGCTAACCCAGTATAGAGGGCTTCAAGAGATATAAAAGTATGTCCCACAGAGGTACAGTTTGCAAGCTGATTTTGGTTAAATTGGTGTAACGTGTGAGATTAATCAGAACCTTGGCAAAGAAGTGAAAGTGAGGGGAAAGGAACGGCTCAGGGTCACATCAGTAGGGCCCTTCCAAATTCAAAGCCATGAAAAATGCATCACGGACCACGAAAGCTGGTCTCCCCACCATGAAATCTGGTCTTGTGTGCTTTTACCCAATACTATACAGATTTCACAGGGGAGACCTTAGACCATCCCATGCTTTTCTGCACATTGGTCTACCCACATTTGCCATCTTAGCCTGTCAACTGCCCTTCTCCCCAAACCTTCCCATTTCATGCTGAGGTGCTTGATGTCGTTCAGAACTGTTTGTTTCCATGTTATTCATGGTCTTCCTCTCTTTCTTCTTGCGTTTTCTGGCTTCCATTCGAGGGTGGTATTTGGTAAAGGTTCTTTTTCCATTCTCAGCACATGTCCCAGCCACTGGGGTCTTCTTTTGCAGATTATTTGTGAGAGGGTGCCTTGTCCAGTAATTTTTCTGACTTCTTCATTCATCTTCCTATCTCCATATGTTATTCCCAATATCCTTCTCAGACGTTTGTAATGAAATGCATCCAGATTTTGCGTATCTTTCTTGGTAAGGTTGCCATGTCTCACTGCTATACGTTGTGATGGCGATAACAATTGCTTTGTACGTGTTCAGTTTTGTCTTGAGGGAGATGTTTTTGAGTTGCCAGATGTTTTTGAGCCTTCCAAATGCAGCGTTTGCCTTCCAGATTCTTCTTATTTCCTCGGAACTAGTACCATCTTGGCTGATGGTACTTCCAAGATATGTAAAATTGTCCACCTTCTGCAGTTTCTCTTCTTCCATTTTGATTTCTGTCCCTGTAGTCCCCATTAACATGACTTTACATTTCTTTGCACAGGGTAGACCAGCGTTTCTCAAATTTGGGATCCTGACCCAAAAGGGAATTGCAGAGGGGTCGCAAGGTTATTTCGGTGTGTGTGTGTGTGTGTGTGTGTGTGTGTGTGTGTGTGTCACACGGTACTGCCACCCTTCTGCGCTGCTTTCAGAGCTGGGTGGCTAGAGAGCAGTGGCTGTTGGCCAGGTGCCCAGCTTTGAAGGCAGCACCCCGCCAGCAGCAGCCCAGAAGTAAAGGTCACAATACCATACCATGCCACCCTTACTTCTGCGCTGCTGCCTTCAGAGCTGGGTGGCCAGAGCGTGGCGGCTGCTGACTGAGGGCCCAGCTCTGCAGGCAGCAGCGCGGAAGTAAAATTGGCAATACCATACCATGCCATCCGTACTCTGCCTTCAGAGCTGGGCCCCCGGCCAGCAGCCGCCACTCTCCAGCTGCCCAGCTGTGAAGGCAGTGCCGCCGCCAGCAGCAGCACAGAAGTAAGGGTAGCAGTACAGCAAACCCCCCCCCCCACACACAATAACCTTGTGACCCCCCCCAACTCCTTTTTGGGTCAGGATCCCTACAATTACAACACTGACATTTCAGATTTAAATGGCTGAAATCATGAAATTTATGATTTTTAAAATCCTAGGACCGTTAAATTGACCAAAATGGACTGTGAATTTGGTAGGGCCCTACACATCAGGGTTCAGTAACAGACAATCATAGCTCAGGAGTTACTGATTCCCAGTGGTGTTCTCTTTCCTCTGTGCCTCAGTATAAGGTCTCAGGTTTCAAGTGCAGCTCTGGAGTAATTCTGGCCACTGAACCAACAAGAGCAGGGGTCCATGAACCACATGTTGCAGACCATTTCTGTAAGATGTTGCAAACCATTCTGTAAAGTGCCAGAGCTGGGTGCAATGAGTGAGGAGTTGGAAGGAAAGGGAGAACAAAATACCTAAACATTTTAAAATTAAAATAAATATAGGCAAGCAGGCCTGGAGCCAGGCTCTGGCCAGGCACAGAGTAGGGAGCCAGATGGGCACAACACAGGCTTGCAGCAGGGACCGAGGCTGCAGACAGACAGAGAGAGGATGGGCACGATGGCAACGGAAGACAGAAATATTCAAGTCCAATAATCTGCTAGTTATAAATGATCTCTGAATGGAAGTGTCCTAGCAGGGGAGAGGGAGGAGTTTGAAATATTGATGCCTCGAGTAGCAGATGGTTCTGCCTTTCTATGGGACTCCATAAATTATAAACAAACACCCTGCACAAAAATTTAACAGCAGCCTGCTCCAGGGCAACCAGATGAGCCCAGAAGAGCTATTAGCAGCTGAAACACTTTTCAAATCCATTAAAAGCATGCGGAGAAGCCCAGAGGATTTTAAACCAGCAGCGTTTCCTCCTCTCTGATCGCAGCTTTATCCTTGTGCCAGGGTCTCTGACTGAAGAGGGAATATGTCTTGTGGTCAGACAAGGCAGAGACCTGCCCTTGGGCACAGGTCTGCTCCTCAGGTTAAAAAACTGATTAGTACTACAAATTAATCCAATCACTGACATCTGGTACAGTGCTCACAACGCCTGAGAAGATGCTACCTGCTACTCCCCAAGAGATACAATGCCCCTTAGACAAACAAGATTCCATTTAATTACCTTTTTCCATGCAAAATTAAGAAGCAACTTTTGGAAATGGGCCTCTCATTTCCAGCAAGGGTGTAACCCTTGAAACACCATCCTATGGATTTCTATGGGAGGGGCAAGAGAGACAGAGAAAAGGATCTCTGAATGGAACTGAAGAAGTGAGGTTTTTACCCACGAAAGCTTATGCCCAAATAAATCTGTTAGTCTTTAAGGTGCCACCAGACTCCTTGTTGTTTTTTTAGAGAAAAGGAACCAGGGCAACTCTCCCTCTAAGCACGGGACCACCAGCACTCTTATCTCTATATATACAGTAGCTGCCTTTATTCCTGGGATAGGCTCCACATACTTATCTGTGAAAGAAGAGGGCTCCTTAAAACAGAATCCATGCCCCTCCAAGCAACATCGAGTCACTGAAGGCTGCACTCTGCTGCACAGAAATACACTACAACAGTGTTTCTCAATGACCAGTCCATGGACTGGCGCTGGCCCCTAAGATCTCCCTGACATAGTTTAGGAAGGCAGCAACTGGTCTCTGGTATCAAAAAGGTTGAGCAACACAGATCTACAACTCAGTTGTTTCATGGGTAAGGAGGGTGGCTTGGCAGGGGCGGGGGGGAAGAGGGGAGAGAAAAGTCCAGTGATAATGTTTTCATCCTCCACCTCCAGCCAGACAGCAGATGTGGCTCTCTTCGAGATCCCAAACACCATAAATCCCAAGGGTCATTGGAAGCTACAGTTACAATTCCAATCATGTATGGTACGCAAGAGACCAAGTACTTACTCCAAACTCTAACCCAGCTGGGTGCTACCAGCATACCACCCAGTCAGCCCTTCCACTCCATGCAGCTCTCCTGCACTCATGAGAATGTTCGCTGATTTGAGGAGATACCCACAGAAACTGATCCACGCAAAGAACCCTAGATGCAGTCAACAAGGTGTATGTGGGCAAAACAGAGTGGTAAGAGCACCCTACATGATTCCAACAAGCCTCCCAATTATTTAATGGCTCCAGTTAAAGTGACAATCACATCAGGAAATCCAGTGTGCTGGTCTGGACCTTTGGGAATTCCTAGAATTTCTGGTGCTAATGGGGCTCGATGGGTGAGGGGACCTGCAAGGAGGCATTAGTTCCCTTCCCAGCTTACCATTGCTGATTTCAGGCAGGTCAAACTTGGTGAAGTCCCACCACTGGAGCCGGTAGGTGGTATTGGCAATGTTGCTGGCCACAGCTGACTGTCCATCTCCAATCACAGCCCCTGGAGGGAAGGAGAAAACAATTAGTAACTAGACATATTTGCTTTCCCTAACAGATGATCTGAAAATCACAGTATAGGAGATGAATCAACAAATGTTTTCAGTGCCCAATGCACAAAGGCCTGTGGTTTCCTAAACAAAAGTAACGAAGCAACATTTACAGAAATGGCAACAGGTCACAAACCTCCGAGCAGAGGAAATGGAGAAAAAGTCACAACATCCTTGCATCACATTCTGGGGAAGGAAGATAGTTAACAGCAAATATTTGCCCAAACACAAAGGAGGTTTCATTTATTCCTACCTACTCTCATTTATTCATTTTAGATTTATCTTAATTTATTGACACCATCACAAGGTGCATGTCATTGACTCCCAAATTTCTATGCAATTTGGAAAGCAGGAAAATGTATGCTAAGACACAAAAAGCTATGGCCTTTAAATGGCTCTCATCAGAATTAATTTGTTCCTGTATGAATAGCTGCCTTTGTGGGGCATATTCCCCATTTCCACTCTTACCTCCCACCCCTGGAGGGACTGTTTGACTGCAATATCTACCCCTATTAACGGGACATATATTTATGAGAAATCCAAGAACTTTTGAGCTGATCCTTGGGGAGTCACTCCCGCAAAGGAAAGATCAGAGGACAGGACAGGACAGAAAGATATGTTCCAAGCAGTCACAGAATGGCAAACACATATGATCCCTTTGTATTAATCGATGACCTTCCCTTCCCTTTGTCTTTCCTATTAATTTCATGTGCCATGTTTGTCTCAGGTAGGTGTAAGCTTTTCTGGGCAGAGAATCTCTCTCTCAAGCCCCATATAAAATTATGGTGCTATATAAATAGCACAGTGCTCATTATGCTAAAATGCAGGTGAACTTGAGGACTAGGCTGGGCAGAATTCAATTTTTAAATATTATTTTCATGCATGATATCAATGTTTATTCATAAGCTTTTTTTTTTTTTTTTTTAATTTTTTTTTTTTTTTAATTTTTTAAATTTTTTTTAATATGTTTTTTTTTTTTTTTTTTAAGATTTTTATTCGTTTAAATTTTCACAGTTGAATGAAATTGGGGGGAGGAAGATTAACATCACATGTCTAAATATACAGAGTAAATATCCTTAAGTCAAACTAATAAGTTCTCAAGCAGCATTTTTCTTACTTTGTCTATCTGTAAACTTAGATCATCATCAATGGAAATATTTTTTCATCATTTATGTGTATATGGTGACATGGACGTTGATCGACATTTACCAACAAAAATGTAATCCTGCCACATCTATTTCTGACTGACTTATGCTGTTGAGTCACATATGTGCCCTTCCTGGCCCTTTAAAATGACACCTGTGTATGCAGTGTTGTTGTAACCTCACAGAGGTGGTTCTTTGGTAAGTCATGTTTTATTGGATATGGAACAGCCTCAGCACTAAGAGAAACTTAGGCCTGGTCTACACTACGAGTTTAGGTCGACTTTAGCCGCGTTAAATCGACTTAAGCCTGGACACGTTTACACTACGAAGCCCTTTCTGTCGACTTAAAGGGCCCTTTAAACCGGTTTCCTAACACCACCTCGACAAGGGGATTAGCGATAAAATCGGCCTTAGGGGGTCGGAATTGGGTTAGTGTGGACGGAATTCGACATTACTGGCCTCCGGGAGCTATCCCACAGTGCTTCATTGTGACCGCTCTGGACAGCACTCTCATCTCAGATGCACTGGCCAGGTAGACAGGAAAAGCCCCGCGAACGTTTGAATTTCATTTCCTGTTTGCTCAGCGTGGAGAGCACAGGTGACCATGCAGAGCCCATCAGCACAGGTAACCATGATGGAGTCCCAGTCCCAGTCCCAGGATCGCAGAAGAGCTCCAGCCTGGACCGAACGGGAGGTACAGGATCTGATCGCCATCTGGGGAGATGAAGCAGTGCTCGCCGAACTCCGAAACAGTAAAAGAAACGGCAAAACATTAGAAAAGATCTCCAAGGCCATGAAGGACAGAGGCCATAACAGGGACGCGCGGCAGTGCCGCGTGAAAATTAAGGAGCTAAGGCAAGCCTACCACAAAGTCAGAGACGCAAACGGAAGGTCCGGGGCAGAGCCGCAAACATGCCGCTACTACGCGGAGCTGCATGCCATTCTAGGGCGTGCAACCACCACTAGCCCAAGCGTGTTCTATGAGTCCCTCTCTGCAAACGGGGAAGCGGGTTCGGCGGACGAGGAAGATGAGGATGGAGAGAACATAGATAGCTCACAGCAGCAAGGAAGCGGAGAAACCAGTTACCCCAACAGCCAGGATATGTTTGTCACCCTGGACCTGGAAACAGTAACCCCCGAACTGACCCAAGACCCTGAGGGCACACAGGGGACCTCTGGTGAGTGTACCTTTGCAAAAATTACACATGGTTTAAAAACAAGCGTGTTTAATGATTAATGATTAATTTGCCCTGGCAATCGCGGCCAGTACAGCTACTGGAAAAGTCTGTTAACGTGTATGGGGATGGAGCGGAAATCCTCCAGGGACATCTCCAGAAAGCTCTCCTTCATGTACTCCCAAAGCCTTTGCAAAAGGTTTCTGGGGAGGGCTGCCTTATCCCGTCCGCCATGGTAGGACACTTTACCACGCCAGGCCAGTAGCACGTAGTCTGGAATCATTGCATAACAAAGCATGGCAGCGTATGGTCCCGGTGTTTGCTGGCATGCAGACAACATCCATTCCTTATCTCTCTTTGTTATCCTCAGGAGAGTGATATCATTCACGGTCACCTGGTTAAAATGGGGCAATTTTATTAAGGGGACATTCAGAGGTGCCCCTTCCTGGTCTGCTGAACAGAAATATTCCCCGCTGTTAACCACGCGGTGGGGGGGAGGGGTGAAGTGACCATCCCAGAGAATTGGGTGTGAGGGGGAGGGGAGTTAGTTGGGTTTGTGCTGCATGTTAAACCTGAAATCGCAGCCCCTCCTTTTACATTGCAAACCCATTTTAAATGGCACGGGTGCTTGGTATGGGAAATGAGGGCAGAACTGTTTGAAACCATCCCCACATGTTAAGAAGGTTAAAAAAGCCCAAAGACTATATGTCTTACCATGGCTGCCTGCAAGCTGAAATCTGTGTCCTGGCACTGCGTGAGTGATCTCTCACACCAAACCAGGAGACTCTCAATATAAGAGGAAAAATGCGACCTTGTAACGAAAGCACATGTGCTGTGTGATGTTGTGAACAGCAAAATCTAACGTGAAAGAGTCTACCCATTGTTCTCTAAAATGTATCTTTTTTAACAACCTCTCCCTTCTCCACCAGCTGCAAATCTTACTCCTTCGCAGAGGCTAGTGAATATTCGAAGAAGGAAGCGAAGGACGCGTGACGAAATGTTTACTGAACTTCAGACTGCCTCCCACGCTGACAGAGCACAGCTGAATGCGTGGAGGCAGTCAATGACTGATTTTAAAAAAGCCCAATATGAGCGAGAGGAGAGGTGGCGTGCTGAAACGCGGGCTGAAGAGGAGAGGTGGCGTCAACTTGTAATCAGAAAGCAAGAGTCGATGCTCCGGCTGCTGGAGCATCAAAGTGATATGCTCCTGCGTATGGTTGAGCTGCAGGAAAGGCAGCAGGAGCAGAGAACGCCGCTACAGCCCCTCTGTAACCAGCAGCCCTCCTCCCCAAGTCCCATTGCCTCCTCACCCAGATGCCCAAGAACACGGTGGGGGGGCCTTCGGCCACCCACTCACTCCACCCTAGATGATTTCCATAGCAATAAGTTTTAAAGTTTTAAATTGGAGTGTGTCCTTTTCCTTCCCTCCTCCCCCACCCATCCCGGGCTACCTTTCCAATTATCCCCCTAGTTGTGTGCTGAATTAATAAAGAATGCATGAATGTGAAGCAACAATGACTTTATTGCCTCTGCAAGTGGTGCTCGAAGGGGGGAGGGTAGTAGGGGAGGGTGGGGTGGTTGGTTTGCAGGGAAGTAGAGTTAACAGGGTGGTGGGGGAGGGGCAGAGGGTTCATCAAGGAGCAACAAACAGAAGTTTCACTCCGTAGCCTGGCCAGTCACAAAACTGGTTTTCAACGCTTCTCTGATGCGCACCGCGCCCTGCTGTGCTCCTCTAACCGCCCTGGTGTCTGGCTGCGCGTAATCAGCGGCCAGGCGATTTGCCTCAACCTCCCACCCCGCCATAAATGTCTCCCCCTTACTTTCACATATATTGTGGAGCGCACAGCAAGCAGCAATAACAATGGGGAGATTCTTTTCGCTAAGGTCTGAGCGAGTCAGTAAGCTGCGCCAGCGCGCTTTTAAACGGCCAAATGCACATTCCACCACCATTCGGCACTTGCTCAGCCTGTAGTTGAACAGGTCCTGACTACTGTCCAGGCTGCCTGTGTATGGCTTCATGAGCCATGGCATTAAGGGGTAGGCTGGGTCCCCAAGGATCACGATAGGCATTTCAACATCCCCAATGGTTATTTTCTGGTCCGGGAAGAAAGTCCCTTCCTCCAGCTTTCGAAACAGAAGAGACTGCCTGAAGACGCGAGCATCATGTACCCTTCCCGGCCAGCCCACGTTGATGTCGGTGAAACATCCCTTGTGATCCACCAGGGCTTGCAGCAGCATTGAAAAGTACCCCTTGCGGTTTATGTAGTCGGCGGCTTGGTGCGCCGGTGCCAAGATAGGGATATGGGTTCCGTCTATGGCCCCACCACAGTTTGGGAATCCCATTGCAGCAAAGCCATCCACTATGGTCTGCACGTTTCCCAGAGTCACTACCCTTGATATCACCAGGTCTCTCATTGCCCTGGCAACTTGGATCACAGCAGCCCCCACAGTAGATTTGCCCACTCCAAATTGATTCCCGACTGACCGGTAGCTGTCTGGCGTTGCAAGCTTCCACAGGGCTATCGCCACTCGCTTCTCCACTGTGAGGGCTGCTCTCATCCTGGTATTCTGGCGCTTCAGGGCAGGGGAAAGCAAGTCACAAAGTTCCATGAAAGTGCCCTTACGCATGCGAAAGTTTCGCAGCCACTGGGCATCGTCCCAGACCTGCAACACGATGCGGTCCCACCACTCTGTGCTTGTTTCCCGGGCCCAGAATCGGCGGTCCACGGCATGAACCTGCTCCAGTAACACCAAGATTTCCACATTGCTGGGGCCTGTGCCTTGTGAGAGGTCCATGTCAATTTCCTCATCACTATCGTCGCCGCGCTGCAATCGCCTCCTCCTCAGCTGGTCCTGGTTTGGCTTTGGCATGTCCAGGAGGCTCTGCATGTTTTCCAGGACAATGCGCGTGGTGTTCATAGTGCTCAGAATTGCCGCGGTGATCTGAGCGGGCTCCATGATCCCAGTGCTGGCTATGGCGTCTGGTCTGAAAAAAGGCGCGAAAGTAGTATCTGACGGACCAGGGGAAGAAGGGAGGGAGGGAGAGAGGGAGGGAGGGGCGAGTGACACCGCGTACAGGTACAGGGAATTAAAATCAAGAAAGGTGGCTTTGCATCAGGGAGAAACACAAACAACTGTCACACAGAATGCCCCCCCCCCCAAAGATTGAACTCAAAAGCCTGGGTTTAGCAGGAGGGAGGGGGGAAGCAAATGAATGGAGAATAAATCTATTTTTTACATCTTAAGACGACGGTGCAGCATGACTGATAGCCCTTGGCATTTTCTGGGTGCTTGGCAGCAAATACTGGGCGCTTGGCAGTTAGCCTTCAGGTCTATTGCACCATCTGATACCCACTGCAGTATGACAATGATGGATACCAATCGTAATATGCTATCTACTGCCCAAAAGGCAAGGGGTTGCTGCTGTGTAGCAATCTAGCCCCACGTCTGCCAGCCCCATGTCTGCCAGCACCCAGATCGCCATCGGCCTCTTCTGGGTGCTTAGCAGACAATACTGGGCACTTGGCAGAAAATAGCATACTACGACTGATAACCATCATTGTCTGCCCGGGTGCCCATGATCGACAGCCACTGCAGTACGATGACGACGGTTACCAATCGTAATAAACCATCTTCTACCAAAAGGCAAGGGGCTGGTGCAATGCAGCACCACGGCTGCCAGCCCCACAGCTGCCTGCACCCAGATCGCCAATGAAGGCTACCAGTCATGCTGCACCGTCTACCGCCAAAAGGCAGTAAGCTGCTGCTGCTGTTTAGCAATGCAGTCCCACGTTTGCCGGCACCCGGAAGAGATATGGTGACGGTAAGCTGAGCTGAGCGGGCTCAATGCTTGGCGTGGTATGTTGTCTGCACAGGTAACCCAGGTAAAAAGGCGCGAATCTATTGTCTGCCGTTGCTGTGACGGCGGGGGAGGGGCCTGACGCAATGTACCCAGAACCCCTCGCGGCACTGCTTTGCATCATCCGGGCATTGCGATCTCAACCCATAATTCCAATGGGTGCCGGAGGCTCCGGGAACTGTGGGATAGGTACCATAGTGCAATGCGCCGGAAGTCGACGCTAGCCTCGGTACTGTGGACGCGGTCCGCCGACTTCATGCACTTAGAGCATTTTAGGTGGGGACACACACAATCGGCTGCATACAACCGGTTTCTATAAAACCGGCTTCTATAAATCCGACCTAATTCTGTAGTGTAGACATAGCCTTAGAAAACCACCTCCTATTTCTTAATTCACTCTGATCTCTGGCTAGCAGGGGGGAAAGAGGCTCAACATAGCTGTCTGCTTAGTTCTCTTCTCTCTCTAGCTGTTCTGTTCTGGCTGGTCATACCTACTGCCACACAGGCAGCCAGAAACTCAAATTCCCCCTTGCTGGAGCTAGGTGCCATTTCCAACTCCAGCAAGCCCTAACACAAAGCTCAGACAATGGACCAGAGCATTAGGTTAAGAGAATGCCCTGGAAACTTGTATCTACAAGATATGTGGCCAGAAAATAAAATTCTAAGCACACTAGTTTGGGAACAAAGGAATCACCCTGGCAGATCAAAATGGAGTAGCTCAGTGGGATTGCACTCAATTCCTGGGGAGGTGGAGGAGAAGAGAGACAGTACCCACACAGCAACAATGTATCTGAGATTTCATATTCCTGCATATACAATGCCACTACCTTCAAATGCAAGCTGGCCTAGTGCTATGGACACACAGGCGTGCACACAGACAAAAGCCCAAGGTAAAAGAATTTGGTCATGGAAAGGAAGACAAGCCAAATGAGGGAGAGTGCAGACCCCAGACTTTAAGGGAATTTGTTTAGCTGGAGCATTCTTGGCACTAACGGTGAAAACATTAGACTGTTAGTAGCCAAGTTCTCCCAGAAAGTCTGCACAGGATGCTGCAGCAGCCATATTAGACAAGATGGAATTTCTTGGACAATTCAGGTTTTGATTTGTGCCAGACAGACCAACAGCCCTGGCAGATGGCTAGGAGTTTGCTAGGCACCAGTTGGCACAATGGCATGCAAGGTGATCAGGCCAAGCTTCTTATTAGATTCTTTCATTCTCCCTTCACTCCTACCTTATCAAATCCTAGCAGAAAGCTCAGGGCAGCAAAATAAAGATGGTCTGAAAACACACTGAGCAAGGCTTATGCTCTGTCTACAAATAAAAGAGAGGTGAGAACAAGGGCGAAGAGCAAATTCAAGAACAATCCTGACGAACAAAGAGGAAGACACTGAAAAAGCGGCTGCTGGTCCCCTTTATATAGATAAGCTGTCCTAGGCCCTGGTTTGTGGTTCCAGTGAAAGCTCTGAAAATATGCCCAGGATGAGATTTCTGAGACGTCAGAGCTTTATATTGTGTATTCAGTTATGACAGGCCTCCAGCGACTGACAGCCCTCCATTATGCTCCCCTTGGCCTCTCTATCTGCCTCTTTCAGAAACACTCACAGACTGCTTGGAAAGCAGAATTGAGAACATTTTCTATCACTGTATAAATGCCCAGTGCTTTCCCTCTATATCCCCCCCACACGCACAGGGCTCCTCTGAGAATGACGATGGTAAATGACACTCAGTATGCTAATAAAACTATCCTGCACCCAAGAGTTAATACCCGTCAGCCAGCCCATATCTGGGGAAGGGAAAGGGAGACAGATCGGCAAGTTTAAACTCCATACTCCTAGGTCTGCTGCTTTCAAGCCTGCCTTGAGCAGGCAACTGCAGCTTCCTCTGGTGCGGCCCCTGAGCAAGGAGAGAAGAAAAGGAAACTGAAGTCTCTGTACAAAAGGCACAGTGATGGAACCAGCAGGGTGGGAGAAATAACGGAAATGATCAAGATTAGGTTACAGTAATTGCCCTATAAGGCTCGGTCACAAAAGGGTTTCTCTTCTACAGAGATACTGCAGCTAGTAAAGGAAGCAGACATACCACGCAGGACACCTACTCCTGTATCAGCCTAGCTGCAGTAAGACACAAGCCTTTCCTGGCTTCTGAGGAGGATCTTTACATGCCCTTTGGCTCCCAAAGAGAAACTTAACAAGCCCCCCAGTAATGCCACAAACAGCAGTCTCCCTTCCCAAATCCATGCACCACTTTGTATGAATGAGTCTTCTTAGTGTATGCAAAACATGCCTCGGGATGACCAGGATTCACCACCGAAATCGGTCCGCTGGTTTGATTATTAGCTTCACTGGCCCAGGGACCGACGGGGAGCACAACATGAACGCTGATCAGTGCTCCCCTATGAGTGAATGAGTGTATGAAAGTGGGAGTGCACTTCTGTCCACAAAGCCCTGCCTATCAGCTGCACTCTCAACCCCGGGATAAAAAACCTTTCCAGTGTTCTTAACCTTGTACTCTTTGCTAGGCCTGGCATACTGTACAGATGCTATTTCCCCCTCAGTAAAAATGGCATATCTGTTTGTTGGCTTTATGACACAGTTGTATCTATTGCTACAAACACTGATCGACAGCAAGCCATTAGCAAATGTTTCCTGAAATTTTCCTCAAGACCTTCTGGTTCTGCCCAGGGCCCTTTCCAAAGCATAATGGTGTCCATTACCCCCTTTGCTTTTTTGTCCTGGGGTGCCAGACCCTCTCTCAAGGGGTAAAAAGAAGATCCTCCTCTGTTCCAAGAAAGGGTGAAAGCAGCCCTCTGCCCCTTCACCCACATGGCAGCCCCCTACACAAAAACACACACAGAGCCTGGCAGAAGCTAATACAATAGATAGGTGTTACTGCCACAGCTAGCCTAAACTAGAAAATGTCATCCATAGGCAGAGAGGAGTGGGCAAAGTCACCAAATCTAGAAGGGGTCTGCTGTGTATGGATGTCCATGGGCAAAAGGGTTCTGGTCACTTCTCAAAGGATACAAAGCAGTTCACTCCACGTTAATGTCTATTCTGCAATTTACATGCTTCCATTAAGCAATTACCTGCATTTACAGTAATTATGTAATTGAGAAGTGTAATTATTAAATTACATCTAGTTACATGTAATCAATGTCATTCAGTTTTGTCTCTCAAATCCAGCCAGAAATTTCACACATACATGCACCATCCTACAATAAAGACAAATAATAGAAAACAAATCTTGGACTCTCAGTAAAAGGGGAGAGGGGGAGAAATATACTTCCATGTGTGCCCCTCATTACCCAGGGCCCACACAGCACTGCTCCAACTATTTCAATTGGTCTCTCCAATGGAAGAGGAGTCAGAAAGGTGAACAATTTAGGAAGAAAGCTAAAATTCCCTCTCCCATTACTCAGCAGAGTGTCTTCACAACGAAAAGCATCTGGGACTTGCACTCACTGCTGGCTTTGCCAAACCAGGTACAGTACTAACCCAGGAAGGTGCTGCTGTCTCTTAAGCCCTGATGTAGCCTGGAGACAATGAAGGTACATCCACACAGGGATAAAAAAATCTGGGGCTGGAAAGGTCAGCTGACTCAGGCTTGCAGAGCGTGGGCTCTATGCTGAAAAACTGCCATGTAAAATGTCTGGGTTTGGGCTCAGGCTGGAGCTCGAGCTCTGAGACCGTCCTCCCTGGCAGGGTCTCAGAGCTTGGGCTCCAGCCCCACCGTCTACACAGTAATTTT
This sequence comes from Terrapene triunguis, assembly GCF_002925995.2. NCBI lineage: Eukaryota > Metazoa > Chordata > Testudines > Emydidae > Terrapene > Terrapene triunguis. The sequence goes on from NW_020664447.1 coordinate 30,320,630, forward strand.
TAGCTCCACAGCCCAAGTCAGCTGACCTGAGCCAGCTGCGGCCATGATGCAGGTTTTTTTCCCCTGTGTAGACGTACCCTAAGAACACTTCAGCTTCTTTCGTAGATTCCAAGGCCAGAAGGGGCTATTGTGATCATCTAGTCTAACATCCCGCATAACACAGGCCAGAGAATTTCCCCAAAATAATTTCTAAAGCATAGCTTTAAGAAAACAGCCAGTCTGGATTTAAACATTGCCAGTTATGGAGAATCCACCACGATCCTTGGTAAATTGTTCCAGTGGTTAATTACCCTCACTGTTAAAAAGTTACACCTTATTTCCAGTCTGAATTGGTCTAGCGTCAATGTCCAGCCATTGGATCATGTTATAACTTTCTCCGCTAGATTAAAGAACTCTATCAAATATTTGTTCCCCATGTAGGTACTTGTATAGTAATCAAGTCACCTTACCCTCCTCTTTGTTAAGATAAATAGATTGAGCTCCTGGAGTCTATCCTATAAGGCAGGTTTTTCTAATCTTTTAATCATTCTCATGGCTCTTCTCTGAACCTTCTCAAATTAATCAACATCCTTCTTGAATTGTGGACACCAGACTGGACACAGTGTTCCAGCAGTGATCACACCAGTGCCAAATGCAGAGGTACAATAACCTCTCTTCTCTTAGAGAGACAAGGTGGGTGAGGCAATATCTTTTATTGGACCAACTTCTGTTGGTGAGAGAGAGAGCTCTTCTTCAGGTCCAGGAAACGAACTCATAGTGTCACTGCTAACTACAAGGTGGAACTGTTTAGCATAAGTTGTTAACATATTTCAAGGGACGATTCAAGGTGAACTACTCATAACTCCCATTTATGCAGTCAAGAATTACATTAGCCCTTCCTGCTACAGCATCGCACTGGGAGCTCATGTTTAGCTGATTATCCACCATAAGCCCAAAAATCTTTTTCAGAGTCACTGCATCCCAGGGTAGAGTTCCCCATCCTGTAAGCATGGCCTACATTCTTTGTTCCTAGATGTTTATATTTCCATTTAGTTGTATTAAAACACAGTTTGCTGGCATCCAGCTTACCAAGCAATCCAGATCGCTCTGTATCAGTGACTTGTCCTTCCCCAATTTTTGGGTAATCTGAAAACTATCAGTGATTATTTTATGTCTTCTTCTAGGTCACTGATAAAAATGTTAAATAGCATAGGCCCAAGAACTGATCCCTAGGGGACCCCCACAAGAAACACACCCACTTGATGACAATTCCCTGTTTACAAGTCTTAAGTCTGGACAGTAGCAGATCAACTCTTCCAGGAAACAGTTCTCACCGGTCACTTGACAGATTGTTCTGATTTCTGGAGCTTCCTTTGTTTGGTGGAATCACAAGTGACTGGAGCAGGTACCCAAGAGTCTTGGGCTTGTCATCACCATGAGCAAAACAACCTTTTTCTACAAAGATGTAGATTTCACAATACTGAAATCTGAAGTGAAGGGCAATTGAAATGCAGTGAACGTGGGTTTGATTGGCAGCTTTCCTGCGTCTGTCTATCACTGGGTAATAAGCACTAGGTGATGGCAGAAATGAAGATAAAGGCTTTCAGCATCTCCCCCTCCCCCAGTCTCTACCCGCCCCCACTCAGCACATGACGAGAGAGTTATAAAAGAAACATCAGCCTTTTAACAAAGATATGGTTAAAAACTTTCCTTACATGCCACCTCCATGTGACAATTAACCACCCGTCAGCCTTATCCACTCAGACGGTCCGATTCATCTCAGACATGTGGAGGAATCAACTGCTCATTTGTGAATCAAGCCATGCAAGCCCAATATCCGAGTGCAGAGAGGTGCCCAGGAAGAAACATCACAGAGCTTGTCTTTAGAGCACTCTAACGTTCTTTCACTGAAGAGCAGGGTCCTTGCTCTATTTCCAGACTCTCACTGGATGAGTTGGTAATATTCTCACCATCTTTATACAAGTCTTGCTGCTTAAGTGTCAGAGATGGGGAGCAGCCTTCTCCCTTGCTGTACATCAATGAAGCCAATAAGAACATCTAACAGAAGCAATAGTTCAAGTTCTTCCAGAGCTTGGCATAAGAGTAAATCCCTTATTCAGAACCACAGTTGGCCTATAAGATGCTAAAAACTTAGGGTCGCATTTACAAAGGTACCTACGTGCCTAAAGATGCAGATAGGGATTTTGAAAATCCCACTAGATACCTAAGTAGGTTAGGTGCCTGATTCCCATTGAAAAAGTGCTTAGACACTTTGTCAATCCCACTAGGCATTTATTTGCATCTTTAGGTGCCTAAACACCTGTGAAAATTTGGTCCTTGGCCCCTGTGTAAAATCCCATAAGTCTGTGTGTTGCTTTTGGACAATGAAACTCTCCTTTGGAGCTGCCCACCAGTCTCTACATTTATAACTGGGGCTCAGCACACTACTGACACTGGGTTCTACACCTCACTAGCCTTGTGTTAGTTCTAGACATAGCGCATACCAACAGCCAAGTGGCCTGCAACACTGGACAGATCCACCAAAGCTGAGAAGGACAGTGGAGTCTCTCTAACAAGTCCAGACAAAGAAGCTTTCACTAAAAATGGATTGGCCCATTCTGCTGCACACAGTGATCTGGAAGTTCCCAAGGAGAGGCATACCTCTCACACAGACAACTCTGAAACAGTTTAATTAAATTCAGTTTAGATATTAACACTGGCCACAGAAGCCAGGTGAGGAGAGTACACTGATATCACAATCTGGCTTGTGCAGGAAGCTAGGTGTTTTACAGGACAGTCTTGTTCCTGGGATCACCTCTGGTCACAGTAAATGGTCAGATGCACCCCAGGAGCTAACCAAAATCCCAGTGAGCCTCCTCTGTTCCAGGCTACCAACAGGGCATGGTTCTGAGCTAGCACAGTTGACTTCATACAACATTAGCCCAATGCAGAAAGATACAAATGCAGACAGCTGTCACTCTTGACATACAGCCATCTAGGGTAATGTTTTCCAGCATACCAAGAAGTGTACAACAGCAGGCACAATGCGTCTCCTGCCAGAGTTCTTACCATTTCAGTAACAATTCCCATGCCCATTCACAAACGTAGGAAGTGGAAAATCTAGTTCCATATATGCTAAGCAGAGAGAGACTTTAGGTTTTGTGCAATGTTTAATGAAGAAACACTGGCAGAGCTGAGTGGGCTCTGAAGGGTGGATCTTTTAAGAGACCTGTTTTCTTCCCCATACGTGAGGTGCTGTGGTAAGGAGAGTTGCAGTTCCCTAAACCATACTCATTCCTATTACAAAATCTCTTTTCAAAACTGGGGTTTGATTCAGCAGCCAAGGGGTCAGTGGAGAGGAGAGAAGAGTAAACCCCAACTACAGACTATGAACATTCTACCATCTTGAAAGGATTCAGAGTTAAGTGCCTAGAGATCTTTACATGGCAGACATTGCAAATGTCACACGGAAAAGGGGAATCTAGCTGCCATAAGCTTCAGAATATTTAAAAGATCAATTGGTTTGCAAGAAACACAGGTGACAGTGAACAGCTGTCCAGCCCAAAGCCTCCATCTCTGATGTTGCCTTGATGGCTCCTTGCCATCTTACTTTGAAGACGGGGAAGGGCTTACTTTTAATGTCAGGTCAGATAATTTGATAAAGAAACGCCTGCAGCACATGTCTCGCTTTGATGGTAGGATGGGTTTCCCTGAGGGATGCTTGAAGAGGTTAAGATCCCTTTCAAATGTTTCCCCTCGTCAGAACTGTTTGTGCTTCACCTCTGTGAAAAGACACATTCAAGCTGGCAATTGTTCTCCCTAGGAGAGAAAATCCAGATTCCCAGAATCTCTGAGCACATCTTCACTGAAATGCCACTGGCCTGCAGAGTGGGGGACAGACTCAATTAGGAAAGGGCACTGCAATTTTTAAAACAAACCACGACTGCCTCATGGGAAACTAGCATTTAATGCAGAATCCCTCAGACCAGGACAACACAAGTCTTACATTGCAGGGTGGGAAATACCATGCCCCAGCATGTTCGGTGTACAAAACACCCCTTCCTCCCCGCCACAAGTGCTATCCTATAGAAAGTATGGCCAGCCATTCTCATCATAAACAGAATTAACAGGGAGGAACAGACTGTTCAGTTTCCTCTCGTTCCAGCCCCAAAGTTTCTGAACCCATGTTACAGACAGAACACACAGCTGTAGTCTCTGATCTCCCAAGAACTCACTACACCCCCACCACCCGCCTCTTTCCATCAGTCAGATACTCAGCACTGAGCAAGAAACCTGATTCAGGAGCTGCTTCTTACCGCTCCCTAGGTCACTGCCAGCCATTGTCCTAGAGAACTTGCCATGAGAGAACAGAAAAATACTTATGCTTTCAATTGCATTTGCCCCCAGTAAGACCGAGTCTCTTCCGTGCTATCAAGGAACTACAGAGTGAGCAATCCCATTAGAATTGTGTGGGGAATCTTTTAATCAGGCTTCACTATGTAATAAATTGAGATAAAGAGATGATTATTTGCCTATTTAATGAGTTGTTAGGGGGACGAGAGCATGACAGTGGCAGTCATGATTAATGATTAAATTGTATTTATTATTGATGTGTAATTATTTAGCTTGTGTGTATCCACCATCTTAGAAGACAATTAGTTTGAATGGTTTAGACACATTTATTGTGGGGTAACAAACATCAATGAGTGAAGAGAAGCATCATGTACTTTGCCTGCCTAGGAAGGGGGACTTTGGGGATTGACTGTGCTGTTTTTGTTCCTCAATTTCTGCCGGGTTAGTGGGGGGGAGGAGGAGGAGGAGGTGGCTGGTGCTTGTTTAAACGTTACTGGAAATGGCTATTAGGGGCTCCTTGTTTGCAGCTTCAAATCTATCAGCAACAGTCATTTGGGACACTTTTCTCTCAGGAGGAAGGAGGAAAAAAGTTCCCCAGCAAGGAGGAGGCATTGCCTCCACTTTCACATAGCACTAATGGGGTCATTAAAGTAGTTACCCATGACTAAGTCATTGCCAAGCTACGTTTAGGGTTTAGGATTTGGGGAACTTGTTGGGAAATAGAATGTAGGGCTGGAATGTTCCTGACATGCTTCTTGGGATGGCTGTTCCATTTCTACAGATGCTACTACCTGGGCTCTTTTCTTGGGGTACGTCTTCACTGCAATCTAGGGTGCAACAGTAGCACAGGTAGACATACCTAGGCTAGCTTTAAAGTAGCTGGTGCATTAACAGCAGCAATGAAGACATGTACCCCAGTGTGGACTACCAACCCACATACACACCTAGGTCCCTGGCAGGCTTGCAGTCAGGCAGCTAGCTGGTAGTACCGCATCTTCGTTTTGTTACCTGTGATAGCTAGATTAAAGCTAGCGTGGGTATACCTACCCACACTGCAATTACATGTTAAATGGCAGCGTAGATGTACCCTGTGAGACCATTTCTCTCACATTTCTGTGTGGCAGTGATTTATGTTAGGAAATTGTTTCATGCTGCCATATAATTTAAGTGGTACGACATGTTCCGTTTCATGAGGAAATTGTAGATTTCAGAATCGCTCTAGTGAATGTTTTATGTTAAAAATTGTTTTATCTGCATCTTGTTTCATCAACTGTTTTAAATTGTTTCCGCCTTTTATGAAGACTCGCTGCCTTTTTTAAGCGGTTTTTGTTTTCTGTGGATTCTATATGCATCATTCAGCTTTTATTGTAAGAGAATGTCTAGATGGGACCTGACAGGCTTTGTCTCTTTCTACATTCTATGATTCTGTGTGACAAGAAATCCACTACCTAGCAGTAAGGGGTTCAGATGCAAGAACCATCAGTGCCTGTCTGATCACGGAAGACAGGCTCTCCTATATCTCCTGGCTCAAATGGGGGAGATGTATCTGACTGGTAGCTTTCCTCTGTCAATGTGAGGAGAAGTAAAGATCTGGGGAAATACACACTTTTCTAAGTCTGGAAGGCAGTATGGATCCACTGAAATGAATAATGAACACTATATCAGAGACCACTCTCTCCCAGACATCAGACGCTGCAGCAGGGTAGCTGAATGATTATAGCGGGGTGACATGTGGCCTGGCCTCACAGTGCAGGATGAGGCGGCACAGTGCACTGAACTTTCAAGAATGCTAAGGAACAGATTTTTTTTGGCTTAACTTCATTTGGACCCATACACAAGGGGAAGTTCACAACCCCTCTTTGCAGCTTTCCAGAAACAGGAGGTGACTTTTAAAATCAAAATGCCAAACCCTCCCGCCACAGCTCTCTCCCTGTTCGGTGAAATCCCGGTGAACTTGAACTAGTGGGCTCCCAATAGCTAATCTGTGCTGTGTGTCAATCAGGCTCCTCCCATTACCAGTTCTGTCCTTTGCAGTGCCTCCACTTTATCCTACTGCTGAGTCTCTTGCATCGTTTCAAAACCCTTCATTAAATGCTGCTAGAAGTCTGCTTTTTAACCTCCACATCTGTGTTTATCCTTTGCACAAAACTAAAGTGAAATATATGCCTGGCAGGCATTTCCTTTTGTAAAACTCCCTTTCTTTCCCTTTCTGACTTTTCAGAGCATGAAATGTGTCTACTAATCCTAATTGCTTCAGATGGTGAGCCTTGCAAAGGCAGGACAAAGAGGGCAGCCTTTCACCAGTTAGCGTAACCCTGCACAATGCCTGCACATCCTCCTCTGATTCTAACCAATCGCAGGCCTCCAGAGAGCTTCCCTGTCCTGCTTTGCTGTCATTGATGAGGAGGCAGAGCACAAACTTCCCCATGTTTATTCCTTAGTCAGCTGCATAAAGCTACATTGAAGAAGGAAAGTCACTCTTCCTGGAGTTGTTTCCTTTTCTCCCTGTATGTAGTCCAACAGATTAGTTCATGCAGTCCAGACAATCTGTTCTTGTAGTTAAGGATCACCCCGATGTGAGAATTCCTGTTGGCGTGACCAAGACATTGGTTGGCCAATGTCCTGGAATATAAGTGCCTTGTGCAAAAACAAAGATCTGAGATTTAGATTTTCTAAGGTGCATCTGTATGACTTAGAAACCCCACAGACACACAAGGCGCGTGAAGTAATATCTTTTATTGGATCAACTAGAAACACCTCAGAAACCCTTACCTTCCTCAGCAAGGAAAGGATCCTGCAGATTCTGCTGCTGCTGTTCCTAGGATACCAGCTGTTCCTGGGAACAGCTTCTGAACCCTCTTCCTCCAGTGTTACCTGTGGTTGGGGGCACGAAGTACTAGGTTCTTTACTAAACTGGCTTGGATATAAAGCGGGTATCTGCAGAGCTCTAGGGACAATGAGCGAGACCAGCAGGGCTCTGGCTAGCGACCAAGCCAGGAACTGCAGCGGCAAAAGCAGCAGCATGTCAGGATGCTGCTTGCAGGAGCCAACGCCCAGCCTGGGCAGCTCCTTGGGCGTGGCTGTGCTGCCCGGCCCATTGGGGCAGGCACCAGACTCACAAGCAGCTGTCCCTGGTGACACTAGTGTGTGCAAGCAGCTCACATGCTCCCGGACAGGAGTCACACATCGCTGCGTGGACACCACAGTTTTCTCCCACACTTGGAGCAGCCTCTCCAGAGTCCTGAAACCTTACCAAATGATGGCTCTCAGTCCCCAGATCAGAAGGTCCTTCACTTCCTGAGGCTGGTGCTACCTTGCAGAGACAGGAAGTGTCAGCCTAGCCATAGCACCTAGTAGGCCCCATCTAGTCCTCCCCCTACCCAGGAGGCCAATGGAGAAAAGAATGTAAGGATCAATACTACAAAGCTTTTTCTAGACTAGTTTTAGACCCATGTTCATTGTTTTGAAACAAAACTGTACCACTCTCTCTCTTGTCTGCCTGGAAAGAGAGTCAGACAAACTTACTTTCATACCAGAACACACATTCAAGACTGATTTAGAACATACCCCCTGGAGAAACCAGGTCTATAATAAAAATGCTGTTTCAGCCTAGCAATAATAGCAGCGCTGCCATCGCAACACAGAGTACTGGGCTAAACACACACAATGGTCGATTATATTTCACAGTTATAATACCCTGAACAGGACAGCTTTGCTCGGGAGATGTTTGCTGACACTAAATTTACACACATGTAAGGGAAGGTTAAGGCTAAGTCATGTGTCCTCAGGGGAAATGCAACTTCAGTAATAAGAATTTCAAGTCCGGACAATGTAAATGCACCTCATACTGTAAACTAACAGTGTCCTGGGGGAAATGAATAGCTGACAGATCGTGTTTATAGAATACATTTTCAGAGAGTACTGTGCTCATTAAGAGCACCTACCCAGTGCAATGGCTCACACGCAGTTGCTCTATCTGCAAGGAAAGCAGTCACTAAGCTTGTCTATGAAACACAAAGCTGGAAGGACAGCACACCGGAGGGAGCAATTTCTGAATCCTCCCCAAAGCTCTATAAAGAAAGGGAAAGAAGCCAGTGCAGCAGTTAGGTAGTGAGCAGGGTCAGTATTATAATATGTTTCCTGAGTGGGATGAAGGGAAATGGAGATTGTGAGACGAGCAGAATGGAGTATACTAGGGAAAAAGCTCGTGATAATGCAATTAATGGCCAGGGGGTAAAACTAGGGACAATGATAGGAAAGGCGGGAGATAACAGAGGCCGGAAGAGCATCCAGTGAAGAGTGGTTTGTTCAGACTGGATGAGAAGAAGAAGGTGAAAGGGAGTCAGGTTAAATAAACTACCCGGGCTCAAGGTAGCAGGACAAATTAAGATCTTCAAAAAGGAAGAAAGAGTGTAGCCAATTCCTCATTCAATTTGGTGAGGGTCAGAAAGAGGGCGGAGGGAGGTGGAGGACAGTTTGGAACAAGACACCAGTGCTCTCTGCAATAACCAGAGAGCAGGCGCTTTGAGACTGCAGCATGGAGGAAGGGAGTTTTAGTGCACAAAAGAGTCTTCCATATCTCAGTGAAGAGCAAACTCCAGAAAAGCTGCTGAGATGTGAACCCTAATTAGTGTGATCTGGGTATCAGAGTGAGCAGCACAGGACTTCGGGAGACTGATGTGGTTAAAAGACAATAGAAGGCTAGAGCTGTAGGTCCCAAAACTGACAGTCAGGTGAAGAACAGGGTAGCATTCAAGGGGTTAAATGTTTGGTGTCCAAGATCACAGGAGGATGCAGGAGTCCAGGAAGGAGTTACACTGGGCAGATAATATTGAAGTTATCTGCATGCAACAGGTGCCACAGCAAAACACAGCCCAGCCCAGCCGGGTCCAATACACTAAAAAGTACAAAAGCAACAATGAGAACAAGAGAGACAGGCACTTTTTTCTTTATTTCAAATTAGGATAAAAGTCAAAAACCCACAACTGACAAACAAAAGAAGTCAAACCTGAGCTTAGGATGCAGAAGAGCAGCTCAGCTAGTCAGCCTGCAGGCCCTGGGCTGAGAGAGGGCCAGATACTTCAAACAGGTTCAACTTCTTTTTAGGGTAGATTTGACCTTAATCTAACAGAATTAGTTCATAATATTTCAAAGGATACCAAGTAAAGTGACACAGCACCATCTGCCGCTACCCAGCAGGTACAATCAGCCAAATCTTCAATCAGGAGTAGACGGCAATTCAGAAATGGGACCATCACAGTTTGCTGACTCACAGCTGAATCCATTAAAGTATATGAGTGGGGTTTGGAGCTGGCTGAACTCCATGGTAGATAAGAGCCTCACAAGTAAATGGGAGACCACAGCAGCGCACCAGGATCCCATGCTGACAACAGCGAAGTCTAGAGTACCATGTCACAAGTACCAGTGCTAGTGTGGACCAATGGATAACAAGCACTGGCTCAAGTGAGCCTCATATTCCTGGAGTTGTGTGTGAACTCTCATCCTCTTAGGATGATTCTCCTACTAGGCCTCAGAGTTTGGGGGGCAGCAGAGCTAGTCCATATCTCACTACATATGAGAAATGTGAGACAGGCATCTCTGCGTATGCTCTCTGCTCAGGCAGCCAGCTGGAGGGGGTGTGGTGTTACCATACTTCCTGTGTTTAGAGAGACAATCAATGCACCCAAAGACTAGAAATCAGTGTGTGCATGCACAAGCGGGGCAGGGGGGACTGAAATATGACTCAACTGATGGTTGGAAAGAGAATGGTCATTTGCTAGCTATGAAGCAGCACCATTGTCATCATAACTAGAACTGAAAATATCAACACAGCCTCCTTTACAGAGGATTCTTCTGCTACTGTTCTGAGCTGTCCTACTGTTATGGCTATTAGCTCCTGAATTATTCTCTGCAGTACTCCCTGCTGGAAAAGGCTGGGACTGCAGTAGTCGATAGCTAACTGGCTGTGGGGAGCTATCATTTTAGAAAACATATGCACACTGAGCATACTATGCAGCAGCATACTGATATTTCCAGTTCCAATTAGCCATTTAACTAGCAAAGTTTGCACTCTAATATCCTGCTCTCACCTTCCACTGTCTCTGGGTCATTATAAATATACATGTGGAGAGACCTACTGTCTTGGGATTTTCATTAACTGCAGGGGCTGTTTCATTTGTTCTGCTTTAGTAAAAAAAAAAAAAATTAAATGGGTCTGCATACTGGAAGGCTGAGGACCCACTGCCCAACTTCAGCTACAGATGAAAGCTCTAAGCTCTTCTCTCCTTCATCAGCTAAGACAAAGATCAATCTGAAGTACTGTCACTGCCATCATATTATAATACTGACAGCAATATAATAGCAATAGCTGAATCAGTAGCAGCTTTGTCCCTCTACCCATCTGCTCTCATTTTGGAACACATTGCCCCCACTTCCTCCTCCAGTGATGATGGCCTTGACTGCCCATTTGTCTGCTTTACCCACAATCATCTTCTCAACTTCTCCCATATTGTCCTTGGTGCACAGAATTCCACACTTGAACCCACTCCCTCAGATCTCTCCTTAACACAAATACCTGCCATGTCTTCAAGAAAAAAGGGGTTGAGAGGAAGTCTGGTGCAGCTGAAATAATATCACTATATGTAATTTTAGATGCAACAAAATGTATTTGAATTCCTTTCCCGCACCTAGCTCATCTTAGGGCTCATCTACACAGGGAATTCAAGGGGAAGTTAGTGCAAAACAGTTAGGGTGTGAATTTAAAGCATGATAGCTGTTCTGCACTAACCGTCTGTGTGGACACTCTTATTCCTTGCTAAGCATGCCTTTGATATGATTTAAATTAATCTTCTTTGGAAGTGGATTAACCTAAACTGCACAAAGGCACGTTTAGTTACAAGTATGTCCCCATGGGGAATTAGGCTATGTCAACATGATAGTTTATGGCAGCATAACTTATGTCGCTCAGGGTGTGAATAAATCACCCTTCGAGCAATGTAAGTTACACCCCCAAAAGCAGGTGTGGACAGCTGCTATGTCAGTGGGAGAACTTCTCCTGCTGACATAATTTCTGCTCATGGGGGTGGGAGTATTTAAGCTGACGGGAAAGCTCTCTCCCGTTGGCTTAGAGAGTTTACAGCGGCACAGCTGCATAAGTACAGCTGCGCCACTGTAAACTCTCTAGTGTAGCCATATCCTAAGTGTATAACAGCTATTCAGCAACAGCTATTCTAGGCTTTTTTCCTAGCCCTAAGATTGTAAACTCCTTGAGAGAATGTGGTGTTCACACAGTGTCCAGCACAAAGGAATCCAGAACCTCACTAGGGCCTCTATGCCATGGCAATACAGATGATGCACAGGGTCCTCATTTAGATGGAACATTAAGTTTCCCTCTTAGTGCTAGATACTCATTATCTGCAACAGTTTTAATACAGAAGCTTCCCTTTGCCTTTGTTTGTGTTTTGGAAGGAGGTCTGTAGCCTGATTTACTCCCCCGGCTCTGCCCTTGCCAAGACCTTTTTCCAAACAACTCCAGCCTCTGAACATAAAGGGTGATCTTACTAGTGACGTACTCTAGGACTTGTCTGCAGGGCCGCCCGGGGGGGGAGGGGGGAAAAGAAGGGAAGTGGGGCAATTTGCCGCAGGCCCCGCAGGGGCCCCCACAAGAATACAGTATTCTATAGTATTGCAACTTTTTTTTATGGAAGGGGCCCCTGAAATTGCTTTGCCCCAGGCCCCCTGAATCCTCTGGGCGGCCCTTCTTGTCTGCAGCATTGTAGCTGTGTTGGTCTCAGGATGTTAAAGATATAAGGTGGGTGAGGTAATACCTTTTATTAGACCAACTTCTGTTGGTGAGAGAGACAAGCTTTCGAGCTTACACAGAGCTCTTCTACAAGTATGGGAAATATATTAAGCATCAGATATAAATGCAAGGTGGAACAGATTGTTTAGCACAGTGACTCTCAACCTTTCCAGGCTACTGTGCCCCTTTCAGGAGTGTGATTTGTCTTGCGTACCTCAAGTTTCACCTCACTTAAAAACTGCTTGCTTACAAAATCAGACATAAAATACAAAAGTATCATAGCACACTATTACTGAAAAATTGCTTACTTTCTTATTTTTACCATATAATTATAAAATAATCAATTGGAATATAAATATTGTACTTACAATTCAGTGTACAGTATATAGAGCAGTATAAACAAGTCATCATATGAAATTTTAGTTTGTACTGACTTCACTAGTGCTTTTTATGTAGCCCGTTGTAAAACTAGGCAAATATCTAGATGAGTTGATGTAGCCCCTGGAAGACTTCTATATACCCCCAGGGGTACCTGTACCCCTGGTTGAGAACCACTGGTTTAGCATAAAGCAGTTAATACGTATTTCAAGGGACCATCAAGATGAAGTGGCCTATTAAATACCTCTCAAGTTATAAGGTGGAAAAGAAAACAAAAAGCTGGTGTGTGTGTGTGGGGATGTTAAGTGGGTTACAGATTGTTGAAATAAGCCATAAATCTAGTGTTTCTATTCAGTCTATGATTTTTAATATCTAGCAAAGTTATGAATTTAAGCTCCCAGGGAATTTAATGGATGTGTGGTAGAAATCTATGAGGGAGTTTAAGTCATCTGTCCAAAGGATGAAAATATCTCAGGCATATCATTGGTTCCATGGTGCATATTTTCATCCTCTTGACAGACAACCTAAACTCCCTCATAGATTTCCACCACAACTTCAACAACCACTACTCATCCATTAAATGCTCTAGAACTCTCCCACACTAGCATCAACTCCCTGGACACCACGATCAGCTTCAACAATGGAACCCTGCAGACAACTATATACAAAAAACCCACAGATCACCACACCTTGTCTCACTCAACAACAGTCCAATAAAATATATTACACCTCACTCACCTTGACACTCCATGACATTAATCTATTTATCTTAACAAAGAGAAGGTTAAATGGTGATTTAATCACAGTCTATAAATACCTACCTAGGTAAACACAATTTTGACAATGGGCTCTTTAATCTACAATACTATAACAAGATTCTATGTCTGAAAGTTGAATCTAGATAAATTCAGACTGGAAATAAGGGGCAAATTTTTAACAGTGAGGTTAATTAACCATTGCAACAATTTACCAAGGATTGTGGTGGATTCTCCATCACTGGACATTTTAAAATCAAAGTTGGATGTTCTATAAAAGATATCCTCTAATTCAAACAGGAATCAATTCAGGGAAGTCCTCTGGCCTGTGTTATACTGCAGGCCAAACGAGATGATCACAATGGTCCCTTCTGGTTTTATAATCTATGAGTAAGAATGGTTCCCTTCCAGATTAGGGTACAGTAACAAACAGTTTCTGGGGTTAGTTGAATGGGAAAGATGCAGGCAAGTAGCGATCAATATTTACAGCACCCCTTAGCTTACATTCATCATCCTGATGCTCAGAACCATACTTCCCTTGATGCTCAGTTTATTGTCTTGGTGGCTTAGAAATGCAAGAGCTGATGCCTAATGACATCCCCATCAATTACATTCCTTTTTGCTCACCTAATTCCTCTAACATTTAAAACAAACTCCAGGACTGCAGTCAGAAAGATGTGGTGTTCTATACAGCCAAATTTACACAAGAAAGGAAGTCTATAATCAACACTCAGAACCCTGATTACAGCACCCAATGTGGCCACTGTGTAGCAGTAGAGATTTGGTGGTGTCCTGCATTCTGATGCCCCAGGCTGGATGGAAAGATCTGGGGCTGGCCCGGGCTGGACCCTCAGTCCTTTTGTAAATCTGGTTCAGAGATTCTTAAATTAATATTTGAATATACATTTTTACTATTCTCTCCTGGCGGCACATCTGTAGCACATTGCCACAAGCCCTAAAGCCGACTGTCAGAATTCACAGCCTCTTTGCATACTACCTTCTGGGGGTTCCACTCTGCCCCTTCTCCTATGAAGTCTGAAGACTGTGGGTGATGTCTTATTTTTAAAAGACCCAGCAAGTTATGAGAAAGTACATTTATGGCTGACTAAGTGAGCTTTACCACCCACGGAAAGAGACACACGGCCCCAGGGGGCCCTCACCACCCACAGAGAGACGAGCACTGCTGCAAAACGTTACCCCTTCTAGCATACTGATATCTAAGAATACATCACTTTAACAATGCACAGAGAAAGAGCAAGCAATAAGCCAGAGCCCTTCACATATGTGAACATTTTCATCTCTCCAAGGCTCACCTCTTGCCAGTCTGAATCTCAGGCCAGCACCAAGTCAGGGTGTGCTTCTGTGAAACTCCACATTTGTGCATACACAGCTCCCTGATCACCGTTCCCTGGGGAATCAAGCCAGCCTGAAGGTTGCGACATGGTGAAGAAAGCCACTTGGGCCTCTCCTGTGATGAGCTCACCTTGCAAGTTTGCTTCACTCTGTGACAATGTTCCCCAAATGTTTCATTATGGTATCCCTCTCCCTTTAACTGCCTTCTGCTTGAGTACAATGGCAGGTCAGGTGGTCAAGATGCTTCTGGGAGACTACACCTGAAGAGAGCCTTAGGGATGTTCAGAGCTTCAATCCCAACCCTATTCTGAGCAATTGTGTGTTACACAGGCAGATTGAAGGAGCACAGGACACAGCCTTCAAATCACTGGGAGATGCTGGTACCAACAGCAAAAGAATCCAGGGGTCCTGAAACCAGGATGCAGCAAGACTCCTCATGTTAGTGAAGCTGGAGTAGCTTCTTGGAATACTGTTTCCAGAGCAACCAAGCCAGCATCTTATGCTCACTTTCATCACTACAGCAGAAGTGAAAAATAATTGAGTTAATTATCAAAGCAGCACCAGCCAGAGCACTACCACTAATTGTCCATTTATCAGGGGCTTATAAATAGCCAATTGGAGAGGCATTGGGCTGAAATGTGCCACTTAGGCACATTCACCTGCCCTAATATGCCTGAGTACAGCATAAGGTAAGTGAACACGTAATGGGAAAACTGTGAAGCACTTTGAGATCTACTGAGTTATACCAGAGTTAGAAATAAGAAGGCAGCATGTCTAACAGGTATGGTCCAGTATATATGATTTGGATACAGGAGACCTGTGTTCTAGTTCTATCGCTGACATGCTGAGAGACCTTGGCCAAGTCCCTTCCCCTCTCCAAGCCTCAGTTTCTCTATTGGTATCATGGAGATGACAACACTTACCCACCTTTGTAGAGTACTTTAAGATTTACAGATAAAAACACTAAATAGTTACAGGCAAAGGAGTGGAAGCTTGAAGGGTCCAACACAATGGTAACCTCCTGACTCACTTTATGGCCTTGGGCAAATGATCCAGAATTGCCTCTGTGATCCAGGTTGTAAAATGGGATATGGTACAGTGTCTGGGGTATGGTAATTGAATAGATATTGAGCCTTTCACCTTGGCCACTGATTCTAATCAAGCACAGGCTGAAAGTGAACATAAGTCATTACTAAGGTTAAGACTTTGTCATGATTATTTTTAGTAAAAGTCCCAGACAGGTCACGGGCAATAAACAAAAATTCACGGAAGCACATGACCTGTCTGGGACTTTTGCTAAAAATAATGGGCGGGGGTGTGCGTGAGCTGACAGGGGGAATGACTGAAGCCTGACACGGGAGGAGATGAGAGCCCAAGCCATGCCGCGGGGAGCGGGTGGGGTGTTTGCCCAGCACCTGCCATGGCCACATCTGACAGCGCCAGGGCCGCCCATGGCAGCTGAGAGTTCCAGGGTGCCCTGCCACCCGCGGCCGATGGCTTGGAGCTCTGGAGCTTGGTCCTCCGGCTTGGAGCTCTGGGTGCCTCCACCACAGCTGCACGCTGCCCCAATGCAACCCTGGTGGCTCAGAACTCTGGGGCTGGTGGCTTAGAGTGCCGGGGGGGTCCCCAGCTGCCTGCAGGGCCAGTGGCTTGGAACTCTGGGGTCCCCCTGCTGCAGCTGACAGCTCCAGGGTCCCTGCTGCAGGGCCAGTGGCTGGGAGCTCAGGGACGAGAGGATGAGAGCTGCGGGGTTCCCCCCCCGGCTGGTTGGAGAATGAAAAAAGCTTGTACTACCACGGCTTGCTCTTGGGATAAGCAGAGCTGTTCAGTGACTGGGTTGTAAATGTAGCACGCTTCACCAGCACTAAATTCACTCAAATATTTAAAATGTTTGTATCTCACAACTCAACAGGAAGCCACACTGGGAGACCAAGCTCTCCACTAAAACCAGGGTTCAGAGTCCAGGGATACAGACTAACCCTGCCAGCAGGGTCTCACAAACTCTAACATAAGCTGTTTGTTTTCATCCAAAGGAAATTGTTAAATTCATTGAGCTGCACACATGACAGGGCAGATGCTCATTAAGATAAAAGACAAGGTTTATGTGGGTTCTGTGCTTTCAGCCAGTGGACTCCACATGTAGGTCCTTTGTTGAGTAACAGTACTATCAATAAGCTGGTGTTACCTTTCAGGATTTTAAGAGTGTGGGAAGCTGAGAAAACACACGTGATCCCGTGCTATTTGGCAAACATTGATTTCTTTTCTCCAGGAGTTTCCACAGAACTGAAACTCAAGTGTTTTTCTGTTCCGTTCCTCTGTCAATATCGCGCTGCCCAGCTCAAAGAACAGAACACTCAGGTAATTGCCGTAAAGCTGGTACAGGGAGTTCACACAGGCAAACATGGGGCTTTAAGTGTTTGGTGACGGGGTTAGATTTTCTAGGTATTTCCTAATTTTTAAATGGATATTTGAATCTACAATTGCTTCCCACCAATTCAGTTTCTCCCCCACCTTACTTGACAGTGCGCTGTTCAAGTTCTGACTCAGAGCGAGGAAGGCTCTGCAAAGAAAGCTGCTGGTCAGAAATGTTCAGACCGGGGTGGGGGGGTAGGGGGGTGGGAGAGCAAGTAGGCAATATAACACTAACACTGCGAGCTCCAGGAAGGTGTGCTAAACATCCTCGATTGGGGCACGACAGACCATATTAGGTCATTGCACTAGTTCCCTGGCTGCTCTCTTTGATAGAGACAACATTTTTCCTCATCCCATAAAGCAGCTCCTCACCTGAGGAACATGAACATTTTAGGATGAATGCCTGCTGGCTAGGGCAGAGGGAAGATTGCCCAGAGTATTAGTATTGTGAGAAGACTAACATCCTTGTGCCACATACCACACTACAAATGGGTTGAGGGGAGTCTATGAAAATAGAAGCCAACTGTTCTCATTTCAAGATATCTTCCTAGCTGGACTGCTCCCATGTGCCACAGGATTCACTTTACAGGCTTTTCCTCAGAGGCACAGTTCCCACCATAAGCTCAGAGTTCATGCTGATTCTCCTATGCATATTGGTTGGATAGGGAAGAACTAGAGTCCAAAGGGCCAGTGAGATCCCTCACCGTCCTGCTAAGAGTTTTAAAAGAGCTGACCGAGGAGCTCTTTGGACCATTAATTAGGCTTTTCAATAAATCTTAGAACATTGGGAAGTTCCAGTGAACTGGAAGAAAGCTAATGTTGTGCAAATATTTAAAAAGGGTAAACAGGACAACCCAGGTAATCAACCTGACATCTATGCTGAGCAAAATATTGGAGCAGCTGATACAGGACTCCATCAATAAAGAATTAAAAGAGGATATAATTAAGGCTATCAAATAAATGTTTATAGAAGATAGATTTTGTCAAACTAATAACATTTTTTAATGAGATTACAAGTTTAGTTGATAAAGGTAATAGTGTTTATGTAATAATATTCTTAGGGCAAGCTTACAGGGTGCAGTAATGTGCTCTACAGGAGTATGATTTTGAAAGTGCATGAATGTGTTGCTTATTAATTGGCCCTGGTAGACCCTGCTGGTGCACATTAAAAGCTCTCTAGTGCGCTTTAACAAAATGCTGCTTCAAACAGCACTATGTTAGAGTGCACTAGGGAACATTTAGTCCGCACCAGCAGGACCAGTGCTGGTCTACATGGGCCAATTAATGCACAACACAATAGTGCACTTTGGAAATCACCGCTCCCCCGTAGTGTACATTACCCCACCCTGTAGACGTGCCGTTAGGTTTCTGGAAGGCGTTTCACTTGGTAATGCACGACATTTTAAGAAACTAGAATAATACGAAACAACATGGCACACATTAAATTGATTATAAACTGGCTGATAGCTCTCAAAACATAAGTTGTGAACTAGGAATCATCATCAAATGGGTGTATTTCTAGTGGGGCCTGCTGGGAACGATTCTTGGTCCTACTCTATTTAACATTTTTATCAGTGACCTGGAAAAAAGAAAAAATCACCACGGAAAGTCTGCAGATTACACAAAGATTAGGGGAATGGGAAATAATGAGGAGGACAGGTCATTGATACAGAGAAATCTTCATCGTCCGATAAACTGGGCTCAAACTCATGTGCGTTTTAATGTGGCCAAATGTAAAGTCATATATCTAGGAACAAAGAATGCAGGCCGTACTTACAGAATAGGGACTCTATCCTGGAAAGCCAGGACTCTGAAAAAGACTTGGGTGTGGTGGTGGATAATCAGCTGAACATGAATTCCTAGTTCAAAGCTGTGGCCAAAAAAGATAATGGGATCCTTGACTGCATAAACAGGGGTCTATATCAAGCAAGAATACGTAGGTGGTATTACCACTGGTGTGACCACTACTGGAATGCTGAGTCCAGTTCTGGTGTCCACAATTCAAAAAAGATGTTGATAACTTGGAGAGGGTTCAGAGAAGAGCCATGAGAATGACTGGAAAACATGCCTTACAGAAAAAGACTCAAAGAGCTCACTCTTCAGCTTAACCTTCTCTTTGTTAAAGCGTGACTTAAATCACAGTCTGTAGGTATCTACATGGGGAACAGAAATGTGATAATACAGAGTTCCTCAATGGAGCAAATACAGGTATAACAAGATCCTATGGCTGGAAGCTGAAGCTAGACAAATTCAGACTAGAAATAAGGTGCAACTTTTTAACAGTGAAGGTAATTTACCATTTGAACAATTTACCAAGTGTTATGGTGGATTCCCCATCACAGAAATGTTTAAATCATGACACCGTATTTTTCTAAGAGACACACTCTAGTTCAAAGAGGAATGAATACAGAGAAGTCCTATGGCTTATGTAATGCAGGAGGTCAGACTAGATAACGATGGTCCCTTCTGGCCTTATAATCTAGGAGAATTTTTTTCCAGATTGCTGCAAAGCCAAGCTGGTTCAGCACGGCTATTCCAAAGGTGTTCAGTGACCAATTGGCATGTCTCATTCAGAAGGCGTTTCCCTTCTAAAGTGGTTGGCAATAGAGAAAGCAAAAGAACTACACAGGCCTTTCCTGCTCAGAGGATCGGAGGCAAGTCTGTGGGAGATGGGCATTCCTGGAAGAGCCATAAGTTTTCCATGCATGGGGTGTAAACATCTGAAGGATTTAGAGATTAATAAATTCATCTCCCACTTCCCTTTCATCTCTAAACTCATTCAATTTGCAGACAGGAGCTCATCTACTCCAACTCCATCCTAGACCCTCTCCTATCTGGCTTCCTCCCATTGCACCCCATTGAAACCACTCCCATCGAAGGCTAACGACCTCTTTCTAGACAAATCTAAGAACCCGTACTCCACCCTCACCTTTATTGACCATCAGCTGCCTTCAACACAGATGACTGTGTTCTTCTTGGAATCTTGTCCTCCCTTGACTTCCATGACTCTTCCCTCTCCTGGTTCTCCCTCCTACTTCTATATTACTCCTTCAACATGTCCTCCATAGGTTCCTCCTCATTCCCTCTTCAACCTTCTGTGGGGGCTCCACAGGGGACCAATGATACAGTCTTTCCTTTCTCCGGCTACAACTTATCTCTGAGTTATCTCATCCACAAACAAATTAAACTACCATTTCTATGCTGATGATTCACAGCTCTACCTCTCTACTGCAAACTAGTTTCTTTCGGTCCAAACTAAAATCTGACATTTTGTGGATGTCTAGCCATCAGCTCAAGTGAAACGTGGCTAAAATTGTTCTTCCCCTCCACGCCCACCCCACTACCTCCTTTCTCAACCACGGTGACACCACCACCATCCTGCCTGTTAACTCAGGCCCGTAACATGGGTGTTACCTTCTACTTGGACCTCACTGTAGGTTCTCATACCCAGGCTGTGTCTAAATCTTATTGATTCTTTCTGCATAAGACCTCTAAGATTTAGCCTTTTCTGTCTAACCACAAAGCTAATTCTCCTGTACAAGCATCATCTCACATTTCAATTACTGCAACATTCTTTTCTTTGGCCAAATGCAGTCTTACCCCACTCATATCCATTCAGACTGCTGCTGCAAAGATCATTCTCTTACCCCATCACTTTGACCATGTTACCCCTTTCTGAATCCCTCCACTGGATCTTCCTTTTCTATCACATCAAACATAAGTTGCTTGTCTTCACTTTCAAGGCCCTTCATAGTCAATCCCCACCTTAGTTATCTCTCACTCGCTACTGAAATGTAGACTCCTGCCTCTGATCAGCCTCTGAAGCCCTCCTCCAACCCCCCACTTTTCTTACATTTTTCAAACAAGCACATTTGTGCTTTCTCTCATGCTGCCCCTCATGTGGGAGAAGCTCCCCATAAACATCCACAGAGCTACCACATTATCCGCCTTAAAACTCTTCTCTGCTGTAACACCTACAAAAAACTTAACAACGGTTAGACAGCTGGTGCATTGAGACCACAGCCTATCATGCTGACCAATACGGTCTGACTGTTTCCTTGATTTTCTGGTCTATCTGTCCATAGCCATCTGTGGCCTCTTGTCTTGCCTCTTAGATGGTAAAAACTAGTTGGGCATGTCTACACAGCAATTCAATACTTGCAGCTGGCCAGGGTCAGCTGACTTAGGCTCACAGGGCTCAGGCTGCAGGGTTGTAAAATTGCGGTGTAGACATTTGTGCTCAGGCTGGAGTCCAAGTTCTGGGACCCCGTGAGTGGGAACGGTCTTTTGTTCTAGTGTAGACATACCTTTTGGGGCAGACAAGTCTTCTGTTCTTTGTACAGCGCCCAGCACAATGGGGTTCTGGTCTTTGACTAGGCCTCCTAGATGCTACAATAATACAAACAACAAATAGGCAGGGTCTTGGGTATTAACTGGTCAGGAAATTTGCACAGAAGCTACCCCATCTTGGAACAGTGTTAAAGAATATAGGTTTCAGGGTTTTCACAAAAAAGTATGCTCCAAGCCTTCCATACTTGATACAACTATAAACCAATGCAGCGTGGCCTTCCCAAGTCAGCAGGCATCCTGAAACAATAGCTCTGAGCAGTGTGAACTGGTCTTTTATCTCAAGATATTAAAATTCAGAGCTAATACTCCATTGTGTTAACACTCAGCTATTTCATTGCTAATCATTTTAGCAAAAATAATGAGTGAATGTGCTTATTCCACAATTCCAAGCTCCCTCCAGTTCCAAAAGCCCCCTGGGCCTGCAGCTAAGTTTCGACCTCCGCCAATTTCTATAATGCAGTTACTTGTTAACACTTAAATCTGTGGTATGTCAAAAACTGAAAATGAGGAGGGAGTAAAATAAACTGAATTCAATATTAAAACAAACACCACAAGGAGCCGCTGCACTGATGGGATGTAGCATTTCAATAAAAATCATTCAATAAAAACTCCACTGTGGAAGTTACTTGGACTTGCAGCACAATTTCCAGTCTGATGCACTGGAATGCTGCAGAAAGGAGCCTTGCCATAGAATTTAGGTTCATCTTGCCATGGAATAGTCTGGGATGGACCTTGGTCATTGGGAGATTTAGTGGAGGAGCTGTAAACACCTTGCTTGCTTCGCTTAATGAAGTCTCGGTGATAGGGTGCTGCAGCTTTTACATATGAATTGTGGGGGTTAAGTTTTCTGCACTGAGAGAGGCTTGGGCTCTTGCACTGGATTACTGTCCATCAGAACAGCATGAAGGAAGAGGAAGCAGAATAAATAAAAGGAGTCATTGAAAGCCAGGAGCAAACTGACTGCTTCTCTTAAAGCTAAATGCCAGGAAAAGATAGACTGCTCCTCAGCTGCTGGGAAAGAGGTGCTGTGCAGGGAGGGCTGAAGGCAGATGAATCCAACAAAGCCCCACTACAGAAGAGTTCTGCAGTGTTGCCTGGCAGCAAGTAATTATCTGCCAGTGAGCTGTTTCCAGAAGCCGACAGCCAAATTCCACACAAGCAACAGTCATGAGGAAAGTATGTGCGTCAGCTAAATGCTACAAGCTGGCTCCCCTGCTCATCAGGTAGTGGGATGGAGGTGCTCCACAGCCTGGGCTTTCGCTACTCTTGCAATTGTTGCGACAGGATGACTAGGAGGCAAGTATTGTCTTGGCTGAGTGTCCAAGTGAGATACAAAGATCCAGTTCTGGATTTTACAGATGACAATGAGGTTTTAAAAGGCTACACTGGCACATTATACTACATAGCCACGCAAAATACAGGGGCTCTCCCCACGCAGGTAGCCTCTGCCTGAACACGCCACAATGAGAGAGAAAGACTAGATGGGAGACCACGCTCCTTCCAGGGGGGGTTTTATGCCTTTCCCGCATGTGCCCCATTGCCAATAGTAGCGGCAGCCAATGGATCTCCATCTGGCAGGTACATAGATACCCGCCTTCCCCTTATCCAAAAAAAGCCTCTCCACTGCTGGTACTGATCACAGAGCAGCTCAAATGCCACCAAGAAGCACCCTCAAGAATTATACCATCTATCATATAAAACTGTTTCATTCACAAGCTGCCAAAGCCCCACTCCTCTTCCCCTCCACCCCCGCCTGCCCTTTAAGGCTCCCGAATGCCTGTATGCTGTATGTGGTGGCAGCCGAGGTTTTAACACGCACTTATTAGGATCCTAATTGAATCCCGCGCTCCCTTGTGAGTGGCTTGCCAGCCGGAACATGAACAAGGCACCCTATAATTCAATTAGAAGGACCTGCAGCAAGCTGATCATTAGGCTGTCAGTTTGCTTTAAAAAAAAAAATTCAGATTGGGGAGGGAATTAAACATCAGGAGAATTATTAAATTCCCCCCTGCCTTAGGGGAACCTCAGCACAGAGCCTAATATGCACTCAAAGTATGGTATCTGCAACTTCTAGGTACTTGTATGAACCCCGTCACTATAGTATCTAGTTCCACATCCTCTGCTGGTTCAGGAGGTTTATATACCAATACCAGAATGGACACAGACTTCTCATAGGTTCTTTTTCCAGGCTGACCTGCTATGCGCAGACTGTGGAGAGAATCCCACCTAGCACAGGT
The DNA here is from genome assembly GCF_002925995.2 of Terrapene triunguis. Taxonomy (NCBI): domain Eukaryota; kingdom Metazoa; phylum Chordata; order Testudines; family Emydidae; genus Terrapene; species Terrapene triunguis. Next base: position 30,344,248 of record NW_020664447.1, read on the forward strand.
CACTGTATTCCAGAAGAGGTATTTTTTTACCTGCCAAGACCCGGTTAACAGAGGAGTGGGTGGCCAACCCTGGCTGTCCGCGTTCATGGAAAATCCCAGCATAAGGTAAGTACTCTGGCAGCAAGAAACGCCTAAAGAAAGAGAGAGTGCACACTGTGAGAAACACCCCACACACTGAGAAAAAACCTCCAATGTGTTGCCAGGAAACTGAGGCTCTAGTCCAGGAATCCCATCTAATTTGGGCGAGCAGTACTGGGCTCTGGGACCCTAACAGGGGGGAAAGGGAGGTCAAAGAGGAGCCCAGTCATCTGAGTGCTCCATCCAGCAGAAAAATGGCATGTCATGGCTCAGGAGCACAAACCCTTCCCTGCACCACCACATGCTCCAACCAGCCAAGATGGAATTGAAGACCTGCTGAGCTATACCAGCAATCTAATCCCCATCTCCTCTCTTCCCTACACCTTCATCTTTGACCCAGTATGCTTCACTGAGAATCCCCATCAGATTTTCTCCTCCCTTCCATTTGGGCTCCACACTACAGCCATCGATTTCCAGTTAAGAAAGCTCAGGACAGGGCTCTGGGAAATGTGGCTATGAAAGCTAATCACACTAATCTCACCCTCTCTTTTCCAAGAGGAGGGCCAGACATCCACAGGAGTCCCAGACACAGATAACCTAGTTCACATCAGATCCGTGCAAGCAAATGAATCTGAGCCTCTGACATGACAACAGAGAGCTCTGTTGTAAGTGGCAATGCCAAGCTTCTATCCCATTCTCCAGATGGGTGTACAGGTCTCACCTGGGGACGAAGCGCCCAAGCGACGGTGCAGACATACGGGCGTTCCGGGGAGCTCGGTGCCTTGATCTGTCTCCATTGTCCCTTCAGTAAAACAAAAAAAATTGCATATTAAAATATACACATAAGAAGACAAGGCCCCAGGAAAGAAGCACCTGCAATCTTAATTTACCACATTGTGTAATGCCAGAGAGCTCCAGGGTACCATCAGCTCAAGCTACCTGCCTTCAACATTCTGTATTCCCAAAGCAACCTTCACCAACAATCTCAAAGTGATTCACACACACCAAGCCTCTTGTGTCCCATAGTTCATCTCCTGAGGTGCTAGTACAGGACTGTTCCCTGCAGTCTATTCTTCATTGTTTTGTCATGGACAGTTTTAAATTATTCCATATCCCACAGTGAGTTTTCCAGATGAGACAGATAAAAGAAACAGTCCCAACTAGGAATTCACCCCCCTCAAAACAACTCATTTCTATCTGCAGCACAAAAGGAGGGCTTCAGGTGTTCCTTGAAGAATGGACAAACGATCCCCCTTTTCCTCACAAGTCTTAAGCCACACAGCTTAATGTATTAGACTAATATGACAAGGAAGATAGTGAAGAGTCACAAAAGGACCTGGACTCTATCTCTGACCCCAAAGTCTGCTCTGAAATGAACTACTGGGATGGTTCTATTCCCAATTCTGAGGTTGACCTGTTGCATGACCATGGTTAAGTCTGTTCTCTGCCCTGGATCCCAGATCCTTATCTGTAAATGGGGATAATACTTGGCTACCTCCCAGTGAGTTGTGAAGAGAAGCTGATGTGTGCAGAGCACTTTGGAGGCAAGAAGCTTCAAGGGCTACACATCCTCATTCCTAGAGTCTTTGGAATATTAAGTCTTTTTCTGATGCAACAAACCTGGTAGCAATAAATTCCTAACCCACTCCAGCAAGCTGTGCGTGTAATTTCTTTTTAACAGTAAGCAAGGAAATGTGGGCTGAGAAGAAGGGTCCATTACGTGGCTGTTTCCCACTCATTTGAAGAGCCAGGAACAGAAGAGCAGAGGTTGCACTCCACAGCTCATTAGCATCTTAAACTTTACTTCATCAAAATCAAATCTAAAACAAAGCCCAGAAAAGGAAATCCATCCATTTCTCTCCCCATCTGCTTGAACAGTCTGCAGTTGTAGTGCTTGGCCACATAGCTAGATCTCAGCTCATAGTTTATATGTGACCAGCAGGGCTCCTGCCATCTGCAAAGGAAAACAAGTTGCTGTTCTTGTTTCCCATTGACTAAGAGGCCTCCAGGCCATTAAGAAGCAGATCAATAGCAGAAAGAACGCTGTGGAGTTTCTCCATCAAAGATGATATATGTCAACACTCAACTTCATTCTCTTGCCAAAGAGAAAAAAAACAGCTATTCCCCCACCACCACCACCTGCACCACTCTCCAGTCTTGTCTCACTGTGCAGGGAGGGAGAGAAGAAGAAGCTGTTGAGGAACAGGGAGTAATATGCACAAAGACCATTGCATACAGCTAAAGCTATTAAAAAGCCAAGACAAATCTGCTTTTTTAAACTCTTAAAGCCTCAAACCATGCTGGGAGCTTGGCAATGAGCGAAGAGAGGCAAAACTAGCTCAGAGAGAACCCCTTAGACCAGCAACATGGAGGCATCCACTGGAGTTAGAAGCTGCTTTTTGCAGAGGAGAATCGCAGTGAGAGAGAAATCAGGAGGCGGCACCCTGCAAAACTCTGCATCTAAAAATATTTCTCTAGCAGGTTTTAAAGGAATGAGAAATTAATTCAGGCTGGCAGAAATAAAGGGAGAAAAAAAAAAAAGAATGCAAATGCCCATAGCCACCTCTCCATGCAGGTTCAGAGACCTAAAGCACCACAGTGACTAATAATTATTCATTTTGATTTTTAAACTGCATTCTGGATGCTGCTGGCACCCATGCAAATATCATAAAAATAATTCAGTGTCTTAAACACAAACTTCAAAATCCAACCAGATACCTCAGAGCTCTCCTACCATGCCACATCAACCAATTCATTCCTCTCTCCTCCCCGGCACAGAAATAGCTTGAGAGAAGAGACAGGCCTTGTAATGTGGCCTGAAAGTAAAGAAACAAGAGTTCTAGTGAATTGGCAGGTAAAGCAAATCCTACAGTTTCAAACCACCTGCCCCAAGTGTGCCCGGACTCCAGGTAACAGGATTTGGGATAAAAAAAGAAAAGCAGACTATATTCCCAAAGAATGCTGATGATTCCCATTTATTGTAGTCCCTGAAGAAAAAGAACAAGATGATTAAAGGACGAGATGGACAGCCTAGGGGGAGAGGAAAGAAGAGGAATATTACAAGCAGACACCATCTAGTTAGATCTACTAATTTACAGAATCTTTACCTAATCCCATGCTCATCATCACATATTGAATGCCTCTGTGTTACCCGAGCGCCTTCATCTACTGCTGAAAAGCTGGAGCAGCTGGTGTTACCCTGATGCTAGCTGAAGATTATTCCTGCACCTTCTAAAAAGGAGATAAAAAAGCCTACAGATTGGTAAAGATGGATGGTGCTTCCTGTGTTATTTCTGTACCATATATGCTCCGCTTACAGAGAGCAGATGTTAACACGACTGCATGCCAACATGAAGTAGTGCTGCAAGGAATGAAACAAGTTTCCAATAAAGTTCTCCAAAGTACTAGTGGGACTTTATATTCTATAACAGTAACTTGAGTTCCATCTCAGCTTTGAATTTTCTGTCTTTGTGTCAGCTACTTATTAGACTCACCAGCTACCATGGCTGAGCAGCAGGAAGATTTACAATGCTCAGTTTCATAGCAAAACGCACAACTTGAATAAGTGGATCCCTTCTATATAAAAAGCAGTTACTCCCCTGAAATCAACCCAATATCTTCCCTGCCAAAGAGGGGGAAAAAAGGAAACAAAAAGGTGCTGCCTTCCCCAGTGTCAGGATCTGGGCTATATAACAAGGCCATGCCAACAAACAACAAACAATGAAAAATGTAGCTGAAGTCGACGTACTTAGATCTACTTACTGCAGGGTCCACACTACGCTATGTTGGCGGGAGACGCTCTCCCGTCGACTCCCCTTGCGCTTCGCGTTCAGGTGGAGTACAGGAGTTGACAGGAGAGCAATCTGTGGTCGATTTAGTAGGTCTTCACTAGACCCGCTAAATCGATCACTGATGCATCGATCCCCCAGTAAGTGTAGACAAGCTCTGCTATAAACAGATAAAAGCAGATTTGAAAAAACGAACTACAAATTCATGCATGTAAAGAAGGAAATTAGTTAACTTACCAAACTCAGCCATTTTTTAAAAAGCATTAAGAACTGGGCAGTTACCAAGACACTGGAGAAAAGCAAAACGTAATCGAGATCTTCAGGAAAGGGAAGAAGAGCGATCCTGGTAATTACTATCCTGCACATTTAAGTTCATAGCTTAATAAAACAATCAAATAGAAAAAAAAAAATCTCTAAAGGTTTAGGATGGGATTGACAAAAGCACTCTACGTTGGTCTAACTGCTCCCATTGACTGCAATGGGACTAAAATTAGGTCAACACTGAACACTTCTGAAAATCCCATGTTAGTTTATTAGGAGGTATAAGCAGTAAGCAGAACAGACTTATAAATATCAAATCATGCCAGACAAACCTAATTGCTTTTTAGAGAATTACTAAATTAGCAGATCAAGACAATGTGGTAGAGGTACTAACTAAAACCCTTATTTAGAGCATTTTATACTGTGTTTCACAAAATCTAATTTAAAGAGTTAGATCAAATTCGTTTATAATGTAATATTTAAATTTCAATCACATGGGTAGGAAAGTACTTAGAGGTTGACAAAGAAAGAAGTGATAAATAATTGGTGAAGTAGGCACTGGGTTTGATTTTATCATCTTTGGTTACATTGTGGAGCCCGTGGGAAATTTATGTATTATTTCTACAATTATATGTGCCTCAGTTTACCTGCTTGATATTATTCTTTATGACTGCATGGAGTTAAATCAAAGGTTTTTGGTGGAGGAATCAAATCAGTGATAGAAAAAAGTCAGGATATAACAGTTCCTGAACAGAACCCTGGCAGAGCTATTAACTGGGAAATACCCACAGCAAGTTTATTTTTCCAAGGTCCAAGCGTAGGATCAAAGGGACACTAAACTATTAAAGACTCCTGCCTAGAGAGGAAAGAGTATGAGTGAGCAGCTGAATCTGGAGGTGACTCTCTGACAGTGAGACATGGAGTATGCTTCAGGGGCTGACTGTCCCAGTCCAGGAGAAGTGTCTAGACTGCATGCAACTTACCCAGAACTTGCAAGGAAAGAATAAAGTTTCAGTAAGATTCACATGTGTAAGCCTGCTTTGTTATGTTAATCCATTTCTCCACTACTGTATTCCTATTGAATAATAAGTAGAACTTAGTTCAGCCTTTTCAAAACACTGACCCCACATACATTTTTGAGTACAAAGCTCCTATGACACATGGCCAGAAAGGTTTAAGCATCCTGCAGGATAAATGACCCAAATTCAATCTTTAGGGACATATTAGTAGATAATGTTTGTGTTTGTGTGTGTTTACATATACATTATTAGAGGTCAAACGGTTCCTGTCTATGCTGTAGTCTTAATTCAGAGATCAAAATGAGATCTTAACATTTAAATGAACTATAAATATATTAATATCACTGTATTGATCTCTCTTTGAAATGTATGGCAAATCACCTGCGAATGGTGGAAAACAGGCAATTGCCTTATGTTAATTTATGTAGCTAATTACCGGTGATGCTTAGGAAATAGGTCTACTTCACAGTCTCGATGATTGCCTATTGGTCGCCTAGGAACTCTGAGCTGTCAAGAGAAGGCCTGGAACTATATAAAAGCCCTTGGGTCCTGATCCTTTTTATCTCAGATCTGCTTGTGGCTTTATGCAGGGGAAGCTTACGTCGTAAGACGGAGATCTCCAGTCCCACCTGGATCTCCCTGGATATGAACATTGGACTGAATCTATGGACTAATTCCAAGAACTCTTTGTAACTCCATAGCTCACCATCTCTACTATGAAACTAATCTCAGAACTGTACTCATGTCTGTATGTATACTGATCTTTTAACCAATACTCACTCACTCTTCTTTTTTAATAAATTTTAGTTTCGTTAATAAGAATTGGCTGTAAGTGTGTATTTGGGTAGATGATGTGTCCAATCCTTTGGGATTGGTAGAACTTTCATATTTGACTTGGGTGTCTGGGTGGAAGCCCAAGGCTGGGTTGCTATAAGGGAACTATGTTTTGGCTTCTGTGCAACCAGTAAGGTATTGTAGAAGCTGTTTTGTGGTGGCTTGGTAAATCTAAGTATTGGAATATCCATCAACTTTGGGGATTGTCTGCCCCATTCTTTGCAGTTTGCCCTAATTGAGTAACCTCAGTGTGGTCCCCCTGGGGCCCCAATCACAGCTCCTAAGAGAGAAGACTCCTGCAGGCAGCCAAGCCAAACTGCAAAGCTATGGGAAGAAACAGAGGTGCTGAAGCCTGGAGATCCAGTGAAAGAGTCAGGACCTACCCTGGAGTGAGTGAAAGTTCACGGCCTATCACTAGGAAGGGTGTACTCACAAGAGACTACAGAGGGGTGCAAGGCATAGCACACCCTGTAATCCATGACAAATATGAAGGAAGGAAGGAAATAGCATGTTAAATGAAATGTGTGGATGATACTAAGGATGTGTTGTCAGTTACCCTACATACCCATGCTGGTAAGTAAAGGATGTGCGTTGCATGGGGTGCCACTGAAGACAAATTAACTGCCAATTTTGCCCTGAATAGGGAAAAGATGGAACATCATTGAGGACAGAGAAACAAAGGGATCTAAGGCCTAATACTGCAGGGTTCTCAGCTCTTTCTGGAAGTGCCTTCAACTTTCACTGACTTGCACTTACACGGATCAAAGCCCCTTAGAGAAGAGAAATATGAGCAGTAAATAAAAAAAAAAGTGGAAAAATGGAAACCAACTACACATCTGGAAAAAAATAATCCCAAATATTCAATAAAAGGGAGATAACGAAGAAGCAGAATGCAGAGACATCAATAGGTCTGAATACAGGCAGCAAATTAGACAAAAGTATGCAATACAACATGCACCTGAGATTACTGCACTCTGTTCCCAGTCCCTCAATTTCAGAGGCCTCACAAAATGAAATTAATAGGCAGCAGGTTTAAAACAAACAAAAGGAAGTATTTTTTCACACAAAGCACAGTCAACCTGTGGAACTCCTTGCCAGAGAATGTTGTGAAGGCTAAGACTATAACACGGGGTGGGCAAACTACGGCCTGTGGGCCAGATCCGTGGGGAATTGCAGCCAATGGGAGCTTCGGGGGAGGTACCTGCAGGCCAGGGCAGCGCGCGGAGCCCTCTGCCCCCCCCACCCCCAGAGGCCGCAGCGACTTCCGGGAGCGGCGCAGCATGGGGCCAGGGCAGGCAGGGAGCCTGTCTTAGCCCTGCTGCGCGCCGCTGCCACCCCAGAGCCGCTCCAGGTAAGCGGCACTGGGACAGAGCCCACACCCTGCACACCTCCTGCACCCCAACCCCCTCCTGAACCTGAGCCCTCTGCCGCACCAACCCATACCCCAACCCCCTGCACACCCTGCACCCCAATCCCTTGCCCTGAGCCACCTCATACACCCTGCACCCCTCCCACATCCCAACCCCCTGCCCCAGCCCTACATTCATGGCCCTGCGTGCAATTTCCCCACCCAGATGTGGCCCTCGGGCCAAAAAGTTTGCCCACCCCTGCTATAACAGGATTAAAAAAAGAACTAGATAAGTTCATGGAGGAGAGGTCCATCAATGGCTATTAGTCAGGATGGGCAGGGATGGTGTTCCTAGCCTCTGTTTGCCAGAAACTGGGACTGGGTGACAGGTGATTACCTGTGATCACTTGGTGATTACCTGTTCTGTTCATTCCCTTTGGGGCACCGGGCACTGGCCACTGTCGGAAGACAGGATACTGGGCTAGATGGACCTTTGGTCTCACCCAGTATGGCCGTTCTTATGTTCATGCCCCAAAGCAGAAAGGCGGCAATTGCTCTTGACACAGTTTTGGGCATAGGGACACCCTACCTGAAATACTGCACTTAATTCTGGACATCTCATTACCAGGAAGAACAGATTGTGATCTCTTTGGGCAGGAAGGGTGCACACGTGTGTGCGCGCGCACAGCACCTAGACAGTACAAGGACAGAAATAACTACTAACACCCACAGTAGGTAAAGGGCTAAAGGGATTTAGAAATAAAGAATCACAATTATACATGCATAACTTGGTAAGAAATGAGTAAACAGGGATCAAACATTTACAAGTATTTGAAAGATGCAATAATCATGAAGGAAGGAGAAATATTTAAGGTGAAACATAGGAATGTAATTAGAAAGAATGGGATAAAATTAAGCAAAGTAAAAATTTAGGCTACACCAAAAATCCTTTACTGACAGGGAGATGCATTAGGTCTGTGGAATAAACTCCCAAAGATAGCAGATAAAGCACTAGAGACAGACTGCAGGGAACAATCCTGTCCTGGCTGACGAGATGGAAACTAGCAGAATAGGTCTTTTTCATCTCTAGTGCATGTAACAACTGAGATGGTAGCCAGGTAAAGTTAGTAAAGACATAGTACCTTCCCAGTATTTCACCTCTTTCTTCTGAATGCTAAATATGATCATCTTTCACTAGAAGCTGTTCCAGGGGAAACACCAGAGAAATCCTCATCAATTTATCAGCTAAAGCTTCCTTAAACCAGCAGGATTGTAGATGGCTGGGTTTATTAACAGCTCTCCTGGCGGCCAAAAAGAACACAGCCTTGATTACCTCTCAGAGGGCCATTCAGGGAGAAATAAAATGAGCTTTACAAGATAAAAAAAGCGCACTTCAGAAGTTCAAGTATCTCTGACAAGCACCACATACAAGAGGATTCATCACCTGGTCAAAAGAGAAACACAGCAACAGTTCCCTGCTAAACGCTAAGGATTAATCACTTCAGAAAAAGACCAATTTGAAAGCACAGTGAAACAAACTCACAGGCCTACCATATACATTCTGAACAGGCAACCAGTTGTGTCTATTCCAATCCCACCTGTCACATTGACACATGATTAGGGACCCACCACTGCCTTTTGAAATGAGACTAACCAAATCAGTGGCTGCATTAGTCACTAGTGCTTGGAAACTTCATGGGATAGACAAACTGGCTGTAAATAGCAAAATAATATAAAACCACCACAACCATGCAGGTTGTGTCTGGAACACCACTAGGGCTCTGCCTGTACAAACAGAGCACACCACCCAGGTACCAGCCTCCTTCCAGAGATACAACTGCATTAGCCAAGGTAAAGTTCCCATCAGTAAGTGTGACTGGGAGACCCCACACCAGGTCTATCCCTAACAGCAAGAACATTCACAGTAATTGGTGCTACTCTGCAAGCAGTTTACAGCCCTGCAACATACACCGGCTGCTCACTGTGCACTTTCAATATCCATACTGGACTTAGGGGGTCAAAAATTAACAAAGTCACTTCTCTACATACTGAGCCATTAACAGTCTCCAGGATTCTCACCCAACAGGTGATGGGGGAAAAGAGTTGAAAGTGTGGGAGTCACAGGCAGCAATGGCAGAATATAGACAGGTGGTTACTTCCTGGAGCTACTCTTAGGAAAGAACTTTGTTTTAAAAGTGCCCCATCTTGTTGAGAGTCATCAGAATTGCTCAGGAAGCTGGAGCCATCGACGCCATAAGAGCACTGTTGTCAGGAAGCTCACACTACTGAAGTCTACGTTGATACTGCATGCAAAAACTCATCCAAGCAGCACCCTTGTGGGAGTCAGCATTCATGGTTAACAGGATGCTATTCTACAGAAGCTAACAATGTCCTGCTAATAGCAGTCCCACTGCAAGGAAGAAGTCTTGAACTATCACTACATCCAGGCATTGTCATTGTGCATTAAGACTAAGAAGAGGGGTGCAAGAGTGTAAAAATAAATGCAAAGAATTAGGGAAGACAGAGCTGCAGGCTATAATGAGTAGATCACAGGCCAAATTAAGACACTTCCCAAGCACTAGTAAGCAAAGTTCAAAGTGTAGACTCAGTATCTTTCCCATTCCTCCAGACCTTGAAGGGTTCTTTACCTGCACTGTTTTAAAGGAGATGAATATAATTAATATAAATTGTTGCATGTTTGGTAGTGATATCCCAGTGCTTAGTGTCCAATCCAAAGATCTTTAGTAGAAAGAGACAGAACGAAAACAAAAACCACCACCAAGTCCAAGTTTTTCTACTTAAAAAACTGCTTCTGGGAATGCTCCTCTTCATCAAACCATGGGAAGTAAAGCAATGTGGAATAGGAGTAAGCGTAAATCATTACCCCACTATGCTTCCTCCTTAAATGCACAGCAAGAGAGATAAAGAGGATCTGGGAGGAAAATAGAATAAAAAAGTCATGGACAGAAACATTTTAAGCTCCTGCTTTTAACAGCTCTATCTGGACTGCAGTGACAAGAAACCATCACTCAGAAGAGTATTCGTTGTAGTTATGCCAGTAAAAGTGATCACGGACAATTTGCAATTGTTACATCTACGTCTCCTGCAGAGAGACAAGTAGTTAGGAGCCATTAGGAAAGGAATAGATAATAAGACAGAAAATATCATAATGCCACTATATAAATCCCTGGTACACCCACACCTTGAATATTGCATGCAGTTCTGGTCACCACATCTCAAAAAAAGATATATTAGAATTGGAAAAGGTACCGAGAAGGGCAACAAAAATGATTAGGGGTATGGAACAACTTCCGTATGAGGAGAGATTAAAAAGACTGGGACGATTCAGCTTGGAAAAGAGACTACTAAGAGAGGATATGATAGAGGTCTATAAAATCATGAATGGTGTGGAGAAAGTAAATAAGGAAGTGTTATTTATCTCTTCCCATAACACAAAAACCAGGGGTCACCCAATGAAATTAATAGGCAGCAGGTTTAAAACAAACAAAAGGAAGTACTTCTTAACACGATGCACAGTCAACTTGTGGAACTTGTTGCCAGGGAATGTTGTGAAGGCCAAAACTATAATGGGGTTCAAAAAAGAATTAGATAAGTTAAGGAGGCTAGGACCACAAGTGGCTATTAGCCAAGATGGTCAGAGATGCAAGCCCCTGCGCTGAGTGTCCCTAGCCACTGTTTGCCAGAAGCTGGGAGCGGACAACAGGGGCTGGATCATTTGATGATTACCTATTCATTCCCTCTGAAGCACCTGGCATTTGCCACTATCAAATGACAGGATATAGGGCTAGATCAGGGGTTCCCAAACTTCAACAACCTGTGAACCCCTTTCACTAAAATGTCAAGTCTCGTGAACCCCCTCCTAAAAATGAATATTTCCAGGGATTTTCTCCTTTATCTGAGTATAAATTATAAAAGCAGTGATCTGGGAAATATAAAATTTGTTTTTATGACATGCATATTACACACTATTTATTATTATTTATCATTACAGTATTTTTATTACATTATGAAAATGGCGACACTCTTCCAATATCTCACTTTCGTAGCTTGTATCACTTTGAATAAGCCTGTTATAAGACAAGGCTCCTATGTTTCATCAAGGAGTATCAGATGTGAAACATCATGAAGGTATTTAAGAAGCCAACTCAAAGAGTTCCTCCTACACAAGCATTCAGGTCTTGAGCAGTCCAGGCAAACAACGCACGTTACAACAAAGCTTAAACTTGTTCTTCATAATAATTTTAAAAAAACAATACTAGCTGCCTATTTAATTTTAAAAACAGCAAAAATGTCCACCTCCCTTTCCATTTCTTATAAGGAGTCTTGAAGTTTAAATCTCCTCAGTGTGATAGATATGCTTGCTTTGATCTGCTTAGCTCGTGGAAGTCCAGTGGCTCCATGCTGCTGGCCCCGTGCTGCCCAGGGTCCCTAGGACCAGCTCTGTCCGCCATTATGGAATTTTTTCCCCGAGAACCCCCTGTAACATTTCACAAACCCCCAGGGATTCACGAACCCCAGTTTGGGAACCACTGGGCTAGATGGACAATTGGTCTGACCTAGTATGGCTGTTCTTATGGTCTTATGTAATAGCTAGTTTCTTTTTTCATTTTATTTATATGGTGGTCATATAAGTTCAACCATCCAAGATGACACTTCTTGTTCTTGCATTAGAGGTCCTACAGATCACAGTCCCTTCTGGCATACTTCTCAGAACTGGTCACCTTATATATCCTCTTGAGAAAGAGGGGATCTCCTGATCTTCCTGGCTGAATGTTTAGCCAGCCATACATCTTTCCCCTTTGTGTGTGTGTAAATAAGACGACCAAGCCAACTTCACAAGTTTACTTACAAGCTGGCCTGGAATGGAGAAGTCACTGAGACAAGGAAGGATGGAAGCTCCCAAACCAAACACTTTTACCTGAAGACAAGACAGTAATAATCTGCTGTGCTGCTCACCGAAGTAACTACCCCATACCTCTACCAGTGCATGTAAATTCATGTTCTCAAAGGCACTGGAAATCTGAGAATTACAGAACATCTCCACGTAGGAAAGGATAGAGTGGCATTGAATGTAAACCAGTTCTCTGCTTTATAAAATCAAGGTCAAAGCGTGCAGCTCTCAGATCCTAAAGCCTCCTGTTTCTTTATGAAAAGATGATAACTGTTGGAGGAACTCTGAGATGACTCTTTTGGACCCCAACGTGAGAGGTCAGTGAGGCTGTCAAGAACGGTGGAGAGAAGGCAGGTAGGAGGCTGGAGGCCTTTGTTGAATGGAAAGGCCATGGCTTATCCTACATTGCCTAGAGTGTTTATTTTAAACCTGGTGCAAGATAACTTGCTAAGAGACTCACAGGTCTGGGAACCAAATATTCCACAGCTGGCCTCATTATAGAAGAGAACCAAGTAATCCTTGGTGCTCTGAAGCACGTGAACATTCTGAAGAAGGCTCGTCCACTCTGCAAGTCAATAGGTAGCTGTCATGAACCCATGGTCTTACCGACTGGGGCTGCCAAAGACTCGCTCCTGCAGTGCACACATACTGATCACAGATCTCTGTCTAGGCATTTCTACTGCACTTGCATTGAACTGAAAAACCTAAATACCATGATGGGACCTAAGGTCAAAGAGCCCAGTCCCTCTCCTTGTCCATAGGAGATATTGCCGAGGACTACTCATTTGTGTCACAGTCACAGACCAGAAGGGATCTTTCCCAGTACTGATGGGAATTGTTCAGCTTTACAGTCTAATTTACAGGATTTAGGAGGGAAGAAACAGAGCTAACAGTGAGCAGTGCTGGTACAACGGTGACCTCTTCCTCTGGGATGAATGGTACCAGAGTCAGAGTAGAGAATGGGAGAGATAGCATGCATATAGAAGAGGAGAAGGTACAAACACTAAACAAATGTAATTGCTGAGCTCTTCCCAATCTATATTCTAACAGGCAGCCGATTTTTGAAGGCAGACAGAGGGAGTCAGCCACAATCACACCTTTAGCCTTGGCTTGAAACCCTTTATTAAACCGTGGTGAAGCATTTCCGTGAAGGTTTTCACACAGAGCAACATACTGTCCTAAATATTTGCCTTTCTGAAAAACACAGAAAATCTGCATTCTGTCCCATGCTTGCTGCAGACAGAGACAGGGAGATAGATGGCAGAAATTCAGGACATGAAAATATTTCTGCATATGAATATGGCAATCAATCTGCACTGCATGCAAAGTTTTTAACCTGCTGGTGTCCAAGGAACCCCAAGAGCATTGCCCACTGCAAGGATGACTCCCGTGTCAGAACTGCTCCAAGCCAAAGGAAATCTCCAAGAGAGACCTGTTCTCTCTTGTGCAAGTCAATTTAAGGGATTTTAAGCCTGCAGGATTTACTGGAATCAATAACAAGGACATCTTCCCTCATTAAATGTACCAAAGCATGCGCCTCATTCCAAGAATGCTGAAGGATTGCAAACAAGGCTGGGACATTAGGGAGCCCAAGATGGATGAGGGCTTGTCTACAGGGAAAACTTTTACCAGTTATACCGCCATAATTGTATCAGTGTAGTTCGATAGTTATACCAATAAAGCCCCACATAGACACTCCTATTCCTGAATCAGAGAGGTTCGGCATGGGAAGGTGTAACAAGATAACTATATCAGTTTAAATTCACATCTTAGTTTATACTGGCATAACTTTCCTGTGCAGACAAGCCCTGAGCTTACAATTGTCAGTTGTACTTAGTATGGAAAAGTATGCTGAAGCTGAGAGGTTAAACATGCATTAGTGGGTGGGTATTAGTGAGTGGGAAGTGAACAGAATCTGTCTTAGGAGTAAATCCCAACAGGGTTGCACAGGAGAGAGCGGGGTTTGGGGGCAGGGAGGAGAAGGTGGGTACTGGTGGCAATTCTACAGGGCCACAAGAGTGTAAACTCAGCATTGCTGGGGAACAAGTTTCTTGTGGGCCAGCAAATCTGAAAGCGCACAATAAATACACACTTAAAACCCTGCAAAAGAGTGAAGGGGCTGAGCAAGGCCTGGGCCTCCAGAGCCCTGTGCAAATATGGAAGGGGTGAGGGATGAAGTAACTATTGTGATTAATGTGCACAAGCCTTGTCAAGTAGTGTCAGGCTAAGCAGTGTTAGGCCTAAAACTTCCGGAAGTTGTAAGAAGCGAGTACAGTTGAATCCTGCAAGCATAAGCATAATCTAGCTAGGAAGCTTTATAGGAAGCCTGGTAAAGATAGATACAGACTTGTGGTTACTATGCTCTACAACCAAATACCTCTTTAAGCTGACTCGAGCATTTTTGAGTCTAGCAAATTAACCACAATTAGCCACATAGAGAAGAGATGAGCTGAGCACAGGTGCACAGTTCATAAGATCAGAACAACCGCAAATACCACACTGAAACGTTTGGCCACCTTCATTGGTTGACCTGTTTTGAAACGCGGCCAGCAAATACCATATAAAAAAGGTGCAAAGACACAAGTGTGTGTGTGTGTGTGTGTGTGTGTGTGTGTGTGTGTTGACCTAAAGGAGATCACTCTTTGTCAGGCTCACATGCACCCCTGAACCAAAGGGACTTGCGCTTCACCGACTATCTGTGCCTGGCCAGCGTAGGAAATGGTCGATTGAAAGGTAATGTATCTTTGGAAAAACACAGGGTAAGGTTTTGGACTAAAGAGGTCTGGTTGTGCTCCAACTAGTTAATCTTAAGTCTGTATTAATACTATAGTTTAAGTATATTAGTAAATTGTTTAAGTTGTTTAAAAATAGTAGTAGTCAATAGTTAATCAATATATAGTAACTGTATATGTTTTGTGCCTTGCTGAAAACAGGTGCAGCGCTGGTGAAGCTAGTAGTTTATAATTCATAATAGCTTTGCAAGTCGCTGTGCCTGTCTTCAGTATAAGTTACCATCAAGTTTATCATAAAAGTCAATAAAAGTTTATAAGTTGTTATATAAGGTTATAGCTAGGTTAAGGTTAGTGAAATATAGTTAATCAATGTATTAATATTGCATATGGAATTGTATTTGTTGGGGTGGTTACGGTACATGTGAAGTTGCTAGGCAATCAGTAATAGTAGCGTTGCATGTGCTTGTGACTATTTTCAATATTATTTACCTTTTATATGTGTACTTATAGGAATAGGTAGTTAATGCATAATATTACTTGTACTTGTGCTTGTCTCCAGTATAACTTGCCATTTGTATTAATCCTCACTCAGTGCTGGTCTTTAATTCTGTTTTTCTTATTCTGCCTTTGTTGCCTTTATAATCGTAAGTCATTTAAAACCATTCTTGAGGAATAATTAGCTGTTTAGTTTCTCTTTTGCGGACACTACTCAACCTCATTACATCTGTGTTGGGTGGTGGGAAGTAGCGATCACCCAGAGCCCCACTAGGGCCCTGACGTGAGCCCCCCTAGGTCTCTGATGTGTGCCTCCTCCCTCCATTAATCTCCACAACTATCACTGCCTGCTCATAGACCCAGATCCAGTAGAGCACACGGGTACTAACTATCACATATGCCTCCTTCCCCAGGATCCCTAAACAAAGAATAAAGAGGGGGAGAGAAATTTACAATCTGATTCATCCAGAATAGAAAGGACAAGAAACCAAGTCAGCTTGCTAGCACTTCAGGGAACGCTCTCTAGGATTCCAGAAGTAAAAGCAAGCCACTGAAAGCTGAAAAGCATGGTGGTGAGGGAAGGGAAGGATAGCGATGAAAGTACTGACCTATCCCCATCTTTCTCACCCATCACAGAGGGAGGGAGAGAGAGATGTGGTGTAAGGTCTGAGGCCTTTTTTCTGCAGCCACATTAGGACAGCAGTAGTAGGGTTACCATTCGTCCGGATTCCCCCGGACATGTCCGGATTTTTGAGCTAAAAATAGCGTCCGGGGGGAATTTGTAAATGTCCGGACTTCCCCTCCCCCCCCCCCATGCAGAGCGCGCACGGCTAACAGGGCAGCCGGCCGGATGGTGCCACTTACGTGGGGCTCCGACAGCCAGAGAGAGCCCCTCCTCCTCTCCCCTGCAGCAGAGATCACTCCGTCCCTACCTCCCTGCATTCGCAGATCGCCTCCGGCAGTCTGGAGCTCCTCCCCCACTCCTCCTCCCCTGCCAGCCAGCCTGCCGGGACGAACAGCTCAGGCCGTTCCTGAGCAAGTTCACAGAGACATTAGGCGAAGGCCAACAACAAGGGGGCCAGGGGGTCGGAGAAGGGGCAGGGAGGTTTTGGATGGGGCAGTCAAGAGACGGGGGGGGGGGGGGGGGGGGGGGGGTTTTCTGGGGGAGGGTGTGGATAAGGTTTTGGGCAGTCAGGGTACAGGTAGGGGGTAGGGTCTCAGGAGGGGGCAGTTAGGGGATAAGGAACAGGGAGGCTTAGGTAGGGGGTAGAGTCCTAGGGGGTCAGTTAGGATGGGGGGAGGGTCTCAGGAGGGGGCAGTCAGGGGACAGGTAGGGGATAGGGTCCTGGGGGCAGTCAGGGGACAAGGAGCAGGGAGGCTTAGGTGGGGGTGGAGTCCTGGGGGGCAGTTAGGGGCAGGGGTCCCAGGAGGGGGCAGTCAGGGGACAAGGAGCGGGGGGGAGGGTTGGGGGTTCTGAGGGGGGGCGGGAAGTGGGAGGGGCAGGGGCGGGGCTAGGGCAGGATGGGGGCGGGGCTAGGGCGGGGCTCCTCCTGTCCTCTTTTTTGCTTGCTGAAATATGGTAACCCTAAGCAGTAGCTATGAGCTAAAAAGCAGGTGGGGGGGGGAGGGGGAATAAAAAAAAAATCACATCCTCACATTCCATCTAAAATTATATTAAAACAATGAAATATTGGGCTGTTAAGAAGATGCTCCTGTCCTAATAGTACCCACCATCACCAGATAAAGAAACAGATCTTTAAACATCTTAAGAAAACTTTGATAGCATTCTGTCAGGCAAGGAATCACTTATTAACAGTTGTGATTGTGAAATCTATACATCTTTATTGTTTTGCCTTCATGGTTCCTACTTTATTGTTTATCGATATGATTTCTGTCTGGTTCTTTGTTTGCCTGTCACAACTAATTTCACAAGATTTAAATCAATTAAGGTGGTGGGGTATGGTTGGTTAAAGAATTGTTTCACAATATGCTAGGATTGGTCAAATAATTATTTTGTAGTACTTTAGTTTAAAATGATTGGTTAAGGTATAGCTAAGCAGGACTCAAGTTTAACTATATAAACTGGGGTCCAAAAGGAAGTTCCTTGGAACCTAATTCCAGGACACAACCCAGGATCAGAGCTGCCAGACTCAACCCCCTGCCAACCATATCAGGCAGAAACTGGAGGAGCCCCGGACAACCTGATCCCGATTGGCCACCAGGAAAAGTTAATCTGCCTTATTGGCAGTGGTGAGCACTGTAAGCTTAGCGTGTGCATTCTGCTTTGGTAATTGTTAACAAATAGAGGTTAAGACTATTAATGTGTAAGGCACTTTCACTGGTAAAAGGCCACACAACCCCCCAGAAGAATACGCCCCGAGTCCTAGGAACCGGGAAAGGGTGGGGGTGCCTAATTTAACCAGGTTATGCCTTGAGCCCACAGAAGGATAAAGGTGGAGTGCCCTAGAGAGTGCGGGTAACAGTGGAAGCTAAACCAGCTCAATAAGAGCAGAAAAGGGAAAGATGAATCAGGAAAGGTAAAGCAAAGAAGGGACAATTGGAAAGATTGAAGGAAAACAAAAAAGGCTTCACTGCGAGAGGTCAGCGGACAAAACTGAAAGATGAGTCACAAGGCAAATTCCAATGCAAAGGTCCCCACGCTAGGTCCCTGTTATCAGCCAGAGAGACAATGAAACAGAGGAAAGAAAGGCAGAAAATGTCCTTAAGATGCAGAGGGGCAGAATTCAATATGGAACATTCATTCCCAAAAAGGTTGGTTAGCACAGAGGGAAGAAAGACTCCTCAGCATGAAATGAAAGGCGGCCTCAGTGTGCCTGAGTGAATTGCTTCCCCGAATGGGCTCTGGAACTGCGTGAATATTATCTACAGGGGAACACATTTCTCTACAGGTATCGGCTTTGCTGTGTGAATGGAGAATGTACCATCCATTTTCACCAGCAGAACCACCTTCCCCAGAAGATGAATGGGAGGCAATAATGGAAATACTAAGGGCTGTGTTTGCTGGGCTCTCCCCTCACACAATGGGCCTGTGAGGCTGTCACACTGATGCTCCTCCAGCCTGCAGAGTTGCTTAGGGAAAGCTATTAGGCAGCTGACACTTCTGCATATCTCCCCTCATTTACATCTTACACAAATAAGGCCACAATGAAAAGAGAAGATGCATGCACTCCCCTTGCGCTTTCGAGTATTTAATTGCTGGAGTGTGAAATGACAGCTCCACTGAATAACATTTCAGAAAAATTCTGCCACCCCCTTAATCCTCACCAGGAAAGGGATTTATCTGCTGCTACTTTGGGAGATGTAAATTCAATACTGTCCTTCATAAAAGGGGCTTCACCTTGAATCAAATGACATGGGGCATGCTGCTACCCCAGAAGGTGGTGCTGTAGGAAGTGAGGGTAAGAGCTCTGACAGTGGGAGAGGTTAATCCTTCTGATGCCAGAAGGAGACACTGTTGAGGACAGTCTAGAAGCCCAGGCCATTGGAGTGCTCACAGCTCCCACAGTCCCAATACCCCTGAGCAGATTGTTTTGTGTGGGGATCCTGTGCTTGGAGAACATAAGTGTGATAAGGATCAAAATAAAAGTGGATACTTGCAACAGCTGGGAAAATTCTACTTCGAAATGGAACAAATAATGAATGAATGAAAAGGTCACAAGCAGCAGGGCAGGGAATGCAAGATAGACCTTTCTTATCTCAATGCCTCTGACAGTAACTGACACCCAAACTCTTTGAGCAACCCACTACAGTTAGTCAGATGCCTGAGTGAAGAACCTCACCCTTCCATACAGTGGAAAGAACTTGTTGCAAGTCAGTTTGTCAGGGCCACACCACAGTACAGTCCAACAACACAGTTCCAAGCAGAGGCTTGCATGGAACCCAGCATAGGGGATTAAGAATGGAGGAAGGCCTCGTCTAAGAGGAAAACTACTCAGCAGAAATAGTGAGAGAGAGAGAGAGAGAGAACCAGTCATCGTAGAGGTTTGCTGTCTTCAGCTCTGACTGGAGGAATCTCTCTTTCTGCCACACATTGGTCCATTTATCATCTGTACTGAAGTCAGGGTTCAACCTTATAACCCCTGTGACAAGGGAGCCCCCCAAAGCTGTCTCCATAGCTACAGTAAATGGAGAATGGAAGCACATGCTGACTATTCTCTCCCTCTACTCAGCTCAATGAAGCACTACTGTCTCCTGAAAGATCTTCCTTGCTCCTACTCTGCTACAGCTTTGAGTTCATGTCCCTCCTTGGATTCTGCCCTTGACATGAAGGACAGGACAGGACAGGATCCTGCTTAACTAGAACTCCAGCAGCAAGTCAGCTGGAGGCATTGAAGTGAAGTAGGCAGCTCAATTTGTCTCTCATTTATTTGTTATAAAAGTTCAGGGGACTGATTAGTGATAGATGCTGCTCTAATTTCTGATCAAATGGCCTAAACAAGCCTGAGACAAGTTTGCTTACTGAGCAGTAGGAACTTATAGAGCAGCCATTGGGTAAACAATGTGATGTAGTGGGAAGAGGCAGGGTGCACACACTTACTCAAAGTCTTCAAACTCCAGATCATTTCCCTCTACAGACGGGCCTTGGTTCTCTGAGGTGGAAGCAGACGACGAGGAAGAGCGGAGACGATTCTGTTGGTAACGCATGGAGCGCTGGCGAATACTGTCCCTCCGGGAAAGATACTGGATCATTCTCTGGGCATAATATGCTGCAGGAGACAACCTGAAAAAGGAAGAGAGAAAGAAACACGTTATAACCTGTAACTTGAGGACCCAAAGGAGCAGAGAATGAGAGTGCAATCCTACTTTTCCTGTTGAAATCTGGTGATCATGAGGGAAAGGACATTGCACCCCATATACAATGGCTGGGAAATAAGTGGTACAGAGACAAGCAAAAAATAGGAAAAGAGCAATGGAGAAGAGTGCAAGGAAACTTTCCCTTTAAAGATAAGCCTTCCACCTCATTCTCCTGCTGGGGGACAGACACAACAGTATCTGCAGACAGCACCACTGATGGTTAACAGACACTGTTTTTTCAGATTCCTTGGAACATGCGCTTTCATTTATCACCACCTCAGCTAACTAATTCCAGCAGAGGGCTCTGAACAACCACCAAGAACCAAGACCATTCATAAGAAGGACCCTGCTAATCAGTTCTGAGGGGAAAGGCAGCAGCAACCTTCAGATGAGACATTAAGCAGAGGTCTGTGCCTGCTGCTAGTCGCCACAATACAAGGTACAGGAGGAACTTAATTTTTCACGAAGAACTGCAAACAAATACTTGGTTGAAGGCCCTTTGATTAATGACCTGGTCAATAATCAAACAGATTTTATCAACCTAGGCTGTGCAAAGTCTGTAGATGGAGACTGATAGGAGTTTCTAGACTCCTGGGATACAGGTTCTTGTTATTGTAAAGCACTTTGGGATATCGAAGAATCAGAGCAGGCTGCGCAGCGGGGACAGAGGGACGGTGAAGAAATTTGGCAGCATGTGACCTCCAGAAGAAGAAAGAGGAGCGTCCATGTAACAGCAATGGAGATACAGGTGAGCAACCGTTTTCATGTTCTCTCCACAGGTACTAATGCGGAGAGTGGACTAGATGATACATCTGAGGGAAGGGAGCAGAAGGAGACTCCACCGATTGGAAGGCATGAGATGCACTGTCCTAGGGATGGGGGTTCCATGACCACCGCTCCCAAGAGAAGGAGGCGGGTGGGGGTGGTCGGAGATTCCCTCCTCGGGGGACTGAGTCGTCTATTGGCCACCCCGTCCGGGAAAACCGAGAGGTCTGCTGCTTGCCAGGAGCTAGGATTCACGATGTGACGGAAAGACTGCAGAGACTCATCAAGCCCTCGGATTGCTACCCCTTCCTGCTTCTCCACGTGGGCACGAATGATTCTGCCAAGAATGACCTTGAGCGGATCACTGCAGACTACGTGGCTCTGGGAAGAAGGATAAAGGAGTTTGAGGTGCAAGTGGTGTTCTCGTCCATCCTCCCTGTGCAGGGAAAAGACCTGGGTAGAGACCGTCGAATAGTGGAAATCAAAGAATGGCTACGCAGGTGGTGTCAGAGAGAAGGCTTTGGATTCTTTGACCACGGGATGGTGTTCCAAGGAGGAGGAGTGCTAGGCACCTAACGAAGAGAGGGAAGAGCATCTTCGCAGGCAGGCTGGCTAACCTAGTGAGGAGGGCTTTAAACTAGGTTCACCGGGGGAAGGAGACCAAAGCCCTGAGGTAAGTGGGGAAATGGGATACCGGGAAGAAGCAGGAGCAGGAGAGACCAAGAGGGGAGGACTCCTGTCTCATACTGAGAAAGCAGGACGATTAGCGAATTATCTTAAGTGCCTATACACAAATGCAAGAAGCCTGGGAAACAAACAAGCAGGGAGAACTGGAAGTCCTGGCACAGTCAAGGAACTATGATGTGACTGGAATAACAGAGACTTGGTGGGATAACTCACATGACTGGAGTACTGTCATGGATGGATATAAACTGTTCAGGAAGGACAGGCAGGGCAGAAAAGGTGGGAGTGTTGCATTGTATGTAAGAGAGCAGTATGACTGCTCAGAGGTCTGGTATGAAACTGCAGAAAAACCTGAGAGTCTCTGGATTAAGTTTAGAAGTGTGAGCAACAAGGGTGATGTCATGGTGGGAGTCTGCTATAGACCACCAGGGGGATGAGGTGGACGAGGCTTTCTTCCGGCAACTAACAGAAGTTACTAGATCGCAGGCCCTGATTCTCATGGGAGACTTTAATCACCCTGATATCTGCTGGGAGAGCAATACAGCGGTGCACAGTCAATCCAGGAAGATTTTGGAAAGTGTAGGGGACAATTTCCTGGTGCAAGTGCTGGAGGAACCAACTAGGGGCAGAGCTCTTCTTGACTTGCTGCTCACAAAGCAGGAAGAATTAGTAGGGGAAGCAAAGTGGATGGAAACCTGGGAGGCAGTGACCATGAGATGGTCGAGTTCAGGATCCTGACACAAGGAAGAAAGAAGAGCAGCAGAATACGGACCCTGGACTTCAGAAAAGCAGACTTTGACTCCCTCAGGGAACTGATGGGCAGGATCCCCTGGGAGAATAACATGAGGGGCAAAGGAGTCCAGGAGAGCTGGCTGTATTTTAAAGAATCCTTATGGAGGTTGCAGGAACAAACCATCCCGATGTGTAGAAAGAATAGTAAATATGGCAGGCGACCAGCTTGGCTTAATAGTGAAATCCTTGCTGATCTTAAACACAAAAAAGAAGCTTACAAGAAGTGGAAGATTGGACAAATGACCAGGGAGGAATATAAAAATATTGTTCAGGCATGCAGGAGTGAAATCAGGAAGGCCAAATCACACTTGGAGTTGCAGCTAGCAAGAGATGTTAAGAGTAACAAGAAGGGTTTCTTCAGGTATCTTAGCAACAAGAAGGAAGTCAAGGAAAGTATGGGCCCCTTACTGAATGAGGGAGGCAACCTAGTGACAGAGGATGTGGAAAAAGCTAAGGTACTCAATGCTTTTTTTGCCTCTGTCTTCACGAACAAGGTCAGCTCCCAGACTGCTGCACTGGGCAGCACAGCATGAGGAGGAGGTGACCAGCCCTCTGTGGAGAAAGAAGTGGTTCGGGACTATTTAGAAAAGCTGGATGAGCACAAATCCATGGGGCCGGATGCGCTGCATCCGAGGGTGCTAAAGGAGTTGGCGGATGTGATTGCAGAGTCATTGGCCATTATCTTTGAAAACTCATGGCGATCGGGGGAGGTCCCGGATGACTGGAAAAAGGCTAATGTAGTGCCCATCTTTAAAAAAGGGAAGGAGGAGGATCCGGGGAACTACAGCCCAGTCAGCCTCACCTCAGTCCCTGGAAAAATCATGGAGCAGGTCCTCAAGGAATCAATTCTGAAACACTTAGAGAGGAAAGTGATCAGGAACAGTCAGCATGGATTCACCAAGGGCAAGTCATGCCTGACTAACCTAATTGCCTTCTATGAGGAGATAACTGGGTCTGTGGACGAGGGGAAAAGCAGTGGATGTGTTATTCCTTGACTTTAGCAAAGCTTTTGATACCGTCTCCCATAGTATTCTTGCAGGCAAGTTAAAGAAGTATGGGCTGGATGAATGGACTATAAGGTGGATAGAAAGCTGGCTAGATCGTCGGGCTCAACGGGTAGTGATCAATGGCTCCATGTCTAGTTGGCAGCCGGTATCAAGCAGAGTGCCCCAAGGGTCAGTCCTGGGGACGGTTTTGTTCAATATCTTCATTAATGATCTGGAGGATGGCGTGGACTGCACTCTCAGCAAGTTTGCAGATGACACTAAACTGGGAGGAGTAGTAGATACGCTGGAGGGTAGGGATAGGATACAGAGGGACCTAGACAAATTAGAGGATTGGGCCAAAAGAAACCTGATGCGGTTCAACAAGGACAAGTGCAGAGAGTCCTGCACTTAGGACAGAAGAATCCCATGCACTGCTACAGACTAGGAACCAAATGGCTAGGCAGCAGTTCTGCAGAAAAGGACCTAGAGGTTACAGTGGACGGGAAGCTGGACATGAGTCAACAGTGTGCCCTTGTTGCCAAGAAGGCTAACGGCATTTTGGGCTGTATAAGTAGTGGCATTGCCAGCAGATCGAGGGACATGATCATTCCCCTCTATTCAACATTGGTGAGGCCTCATCTGGAGTATTGTGTCCAGTTTTGGGCCCCACACTACAAGAAGGATGTGGAAAGACTGGAAAGAATCCAGCGGAGGTCAACAAAAATGATTAGGGGGCTGGAACACATGACTTATGAGGAGAAGCTGAGGGAACTGGGATTGTTTAGTCTGCAGAAGAGAAGAATGAGGGGGGATTTGATAGCTGCTTTCAACTACCTGAAAGGGGGTTCCAAAGAGGATGGATCTATACTGTTCTCAGTGGTACCAGATGACAGAACAAGGAGTAATGGTCTCAGGTTGCAGTGCGGGAGGTTTAGGTTGGATATTAGGAAAAACTTTTTCACTAGGAGGGTGATGAAGCACTGGAATGGGTTACCTAGGGAAGTGGTGGAATCTCCTACCTTAGAGGTTTTTAAGGTCAGGCTTGACAAAGCCCTGGCTGGGATGATTTAGTTGGGAATTGGTCCTGCTTTGAGCAGGGGGTTGGACTAGATGACCTCCTGAGGTTCCTTCCAACCCTGATATTCTAGGATTCTAGTATGAAAGAAATAATGAGAAACCAAATGTCTATTCACTTGTGCCTAGCAGTCCCCCCCACTGCCATACCATAAGTCCTGAGCACGCATAAATGCTTCTACACATAACCAGCACCTGTTACAGGCGGACAGGGAAATGACTATCCACGTCCTGGTAGTCAAGACCATATGAATAGCTGGCCAGAAGGAATCTCATTTAGCTGAGCCTAGCAATGAAATTCTCTTTTCACTAGGAAGACCAGTGAGACAACTAGGGCCTTGAATCACCCTTCCAGATGACAGACTAGCTTCTAGTGATCTGTACTCTCCAACACTCCCTACTGGATACCAGCCTGCTTTTCTGTCTACATATGCTTGATTAGACAATCTCAGGAGGCCAACAAAACACAACTTTTAGTGGCCAATATATGTAATTCAATATCTGTAATCAAACAGTAATAATCCAGATTTCTTCCTGCAGCACTTGATCCAGAAGAGGAGGTGAATTTAGTAAGTCACTGGGGTAAGCAGGAGGGTCACTTCAGAGCCCACAATAGATGAACAGTGCCATTCACCAAAAAACATGACATTCACACGAATGCCAAATGGAGTCAAAGCTCAACAGCTCTCTCTCACTTTGCAAACAGAAGGGCTGAGGTTTCACTCAGTGAGGGTAATCTCATCAGGTAACCACGGCATTTACCAACTCAGATGGATGCCTCAACGTTAAAAAGCCTTGTGTGTTGTAATGATGCTCATTTTGTAATATGGTAATGCCATTAACTAGAGAGCTCTGATGACTATATTCCTGTATAATGTCTCTTTAAACAAAAGCTCACTGTTGTAATGATTGTTTTGTTTCTGATAGTTATATGGCAAGGATTTATAAGCTGTTAATACTTCCTAAATAAATATTTTTTGGGGGGAGGGGGAAGCAACAGAGGTACATGTGATTGTTCTAGTACAAAGATTTACTAGGGGTACAAACCTTTAACACCTCAAATACTTAAATAACCATCTCCCTAGCATACTGTTTATGAAAATGCCTGTTTATTATTAGAACTGAATTATTGACTATTTGGGATTAGATTCTCACTCTTTGCCTGGTCTGCACTGGCTGCCCTGAACAAACTGTGCTCAGATTTCTACCTAGTGCAATTCTAAAGTGTCTCCTATGCCCTTAAAGTTCACTTTGCACTTCCAGCCTCTCTCATCCCACTGAATCATGGAGAGAAAAATCCTCATGCACTCATTGGAATGCATTTTATTTAAAATGGGATGGGGACTGTGGCGCTGGAACATTTTAAATAATGGGGGCGCTGAAAGCCAACCCCCTTGCCCCTGTCCAACTCAGAAATGGTTACAAGAAAAATAAAGATAAAATGTTTACTAATGCCTAACAAACTATATTGGAGTCAAGCAAAGTTTCTCATCTCATACTCCAGCAGATTAGTGACCAAATTCTCACATCAGAATCTTTCCCCCAGAGTCTAACACCTGCTTCCTTTGTCTCTTCAAGTGCAGTGAATGTGACGGGCAGAGAGAAAGAGAGGGGTCCCTTTGGGTGCTTTCGCTCCTTTTTATAGTTTCAGTCCCCGTCTTGAAAAACATTTCCAGCCAAGAACCAGGAGCCAAAGAGAGTGGAAGGATAGTCCCTGCTGTTTTTTTCACCCATTTGAACTTCCTTTCTCTTCCCTTCATGCTTGATGGCGGTGTTTACTGCTTAAATGTAAACTAAGCAGAGCACACATTCCTTTGTTTAGGACAGACCTGTCTGCCAACTTCTGTTTCGGCAGGGATGTCGGGTTTGGAACATGTTTAACACCACCATACAGGGGGATCTTATAACTTCACATACAATGTTGCCACACATATTTTACCAGGACAACACTGACCAGCAAATTATGAGTTTTCAAATGATATCTTACAAGGCATATTTTGTACAAAGATTATTACAATAGCGTATAGGATGTGAATAAAGGGGTGTATTCTGTCAGAGCCCCCTAGAAACACACAAACTTTGTAGTAGTCCACAAGACAGTAGGCTACTTTTGACACCACAGGATCCAAATTAACTCAGTACATGAGGTGCATATGGATCACACAGATGCTTGCAGTGAATGGACTCCAATTACCAACGCAGGTGGCAGACTGAGAGACTGCATTGCTGGATGTGTGACAACAATTGTTCAAGCTGCTGACTGTGAACCCTGAGGCCAATTTCAGCAGTGCAGAATCCAGCACCAAGCAGCGTAGTCTAACAGCGTAGACTACAGCATGGAGCAATGGTGCTGACTGATGAGGAACCTAGAGGAGGAGGGTCTGAATGGCAGCATTCAAACATTTGCTTTAGTTGGCACTAAAGCAAAAGTTCAAACATACTGCTCCCTAAATAGAGAGGTGGGCATGCAAGGATGGATTACTAGGCAATACAAAGTGCTCAGTTACAACCCACAGAACTCTAACCAGTCTGGCCATGTAGATAAATGGGCAATCAAGATCTTAGGGAAGACCACTTCTTTTCAGAATTAGGATTCTCCAAGCCTAAAGCATCCCTCCCTCCCCTTGTTTCCTAGGAAG
Source organism: Terrapene triunguis (assembly GCF_002925995.2). NCBI lineage: Eukaryota > Metazoa > Chordata > Testudines > Emydidae > Terrapene > Terrapene triunguis. Next base: position 30,371,470 of record NW_020664447.1, read on the forward strand.
ACTCTCCACCAGCTGAAGGAGCTCTGGTCTCTGTTCCTGAAAATACCTGAAGGATCGCTAAAGTAACACTAGGCACTCCTTCTGACCAAGGGAGAATTACACTTGCATTTTCATGTCCCCAGCCCCAAGCTGCCCAGAAGCAGAGTAACTTCCCCCTCCCTGTTGCTGACAGCAGAGCTGTTTAAAGCTGATGGACTTGCTTCCATTAGTACACAAGACTCAGCAGTCAACATGTATATTTTAATTAAGTAACTGATTTCCTGTTTCTACTCTGTTGTCATGCCTGTAAGTACCGTTAGATCAGCCGAGCAGGTCCAAAAACCTCTGCTGTCTGTTATCAAGGTTCTGCAGTATGGCTTCCAGCACATGGATACCCACAGACACTTCATGGCTGTTCCCAAAGTCAACTTCATGGCAAGATGGCAGCGTGGGATACCAGTCTACAATAGGAAAGTAGAAACACACCTCGCCAGCAGCAGCTGTTCCACATAATGAAATATCTCCCCTTCAGGGGTTAACCCTCTTGTTCTATGCCTATTCCCTGCTTGAGGGAACAGAGCGAAAGACGAATGAAAGACAAGGAAACCAGGAGGCCTCTTCAGTTTTGGCAATAAAGAATAACTGCAAGTGAGCAACCACAGACTACTCATTCTAGAGATCTCACATATTGCCTGTTATCTTGCAGATTGTGCTACAGATACATGCCCACCCATTTGAACTGAGGCAAAGCTAGGTACCAGGCACTAACTGCTGCTCCTGTGTCTTCCATGCTTCCTGAGCAGAGGAGGACATATTGCATGTAAGCAACTCAACTCATCAGGGTCAACATTCAGACCTGCTGAATAGACAACGCTACAGTCCTACCCATAGTAACTGCTCCAGCAACTTTGATTTTCTTGGAATCTTTTCGACTACACACAGTCTGACATGTAGCTGCTTGGAGAGACAGAGTCCAGGTAAAACTGTCTAGCTGGGATATTAATATGAACATCCTAATTTCAAGCTGTACTAGCATAACTGCCATCAAAGAGCACCTGTCCTAGGGCAGCAATTCCCTTGCTGCTTTCCTTTCCTGTCGTCTTAGTAAATCTGGAAGTCCAGGGAAAGGACTTAACAGCCAAGCTGACCTTGAAGAAGTCCAACCAATGAGACCATCTAAACAGAGGACAGGCCTTTTCAACTCCATCATAAGATTCCTGTGAATTTTGAAACATAGCTTCAAAGTGATCCAAATTTTCCTTGCCTCATTCCATATCCTACACTATTCATTCAAACCAAGCACCACTCCTCATACAACAAGTGGTTGGTGCAACCTAAAAATCTAGATCAAACAGAATCACCTTGAACTGAAATTCTTTAAAGTGTGGCTGAAGCTTTAAAAACTTCCCTAGAGACAAGATACAGCTTGGTCTTTTAAAAGAGTTATTTAATTCCATCTCTGCTTCAAGTAACTTTTCCACTGTGTTTTGTAGGAGGCATCTGGTAGGCGCAGACCTATAGTTGCAACATCAGAAGATTCTGCAGCACACTCAACTGCAATCAATGGAAATAACAGCTTCCCCTACATTTCTAGGAAGGTCTAGGGGAAATTGGAAAGATCCCATTGTCTCAAAGGATGCCCTTTGGTCTAGCATAATCAATAAACCTGAGGGAAGCTATGCAATGATCATACCCTTACCCCACTCAAACTTTCAGCTCCAGTTGATGGATCCATGCACCTAACCCTCTGCAGGAGAGAAGGATCTGCTATTAAACACAGATTAATCTCACAACATTGGCCTTTTCCTCCAGTAGATCCTTATAATCCCAATTCTCTCACTTAAAACTTTCACAACTATTTACAGCCCTCAAAGTTCCATGTGGTGAGAGCAAGAATTTGTTTTAAAAATTGTTTCCAAGATGAAAACTGCACTTGATTTTGTTCTCCAGTGTAACAGATACCTGGAGCAGCTGTACCTTCTGTCACATGTTACAGAAATTCAACATGGAAGAGATCAATTAGGCTTTGCCTACACTGGAGTTTCGTCGGTAAAACTTTTGTCGTTCAAAGGTGTGAAACACACACGCACACACCCCCGAACAACAAAAGTTTTACTGACAAGCACCTGTGTGAACAGTGCTTTGTCGGCAGGAGCGTTCTCCTGCCGACTAAGCTGCTGCTGCTCATTGGGGGTTGAAGTTTTTTGTCAGTGGGAGAACTCTCTCCTGCCGACAAACAGCGGCTACACTGTGCACCTTTTAGCAGCCTGGCTGTAGCGGCACAGCTGTGTCGCTAAAAGCTGCGTAGTGTAAACATAGCCTAAGACTCATCTCCCAGAGAGCCAGAGCCACTCTGGATTTAGGTGTTCCAGTCAATGGGGTATCTTCCACATTACACCTAATAGCGCTCACTGTTAGAAAATTCCCACATATTCAGATTAAGTTTTTTGTTGCCCCATGTATTCCTAGCATTTAATTTTAATCTTTCCTTGTAAATAAATCCCTCCAGCCCCCCTTTAGCCACTTTCATTAGTCCTCTAACACACATTTGATACATTTGTCAGCATCTTTCTGGTTTTCAATCATCCAAGAGTGATGGCAGCATTCTCTGTGGGTCATTCAGAGCCTCAGAGAAACACTAGCCCGCAGCCCACACTCCAGAATGAAAGCTCACAGTTCATGAAGGTTTTGTGGCAGCGGACTCCATCACATTTTTGACACCATGTTGAATTGTAGGCTTATAATCATTTATTGCCTTTTTTACCCTCGAGTCTTTCCACAGCATTTCCCTCCCATTGAATGCTGGGATTTCAAATTAGCTTCCCAGAAATGGATTAATATGCTTCTATTTTGGGGGAATAAGATGTGTATTTTAAGTCCATACCCATATTATTAACCTTGAATACCCAGGGAGATTTATTGCTGTAATTGTACAGGTATTATACCAGTATAAGTCCTTGCGTGGACATTGCCTTTTTTCAATTTAGCTTATGTTACTCTCTTTACTGCCAAACCTCCCAAGTTAGCATTATGTAACAACATACAGATTTAATCTCTCTTTCAGATCATTAAAATGGTAACATTAAACCCAGCTCCTGCAGCAAGTCACTGTACACTTAACCTCAGTACATTCTAGGGTGACCAGATAGCAACTGTGAAAAAATGGGACGGGGGTGGGAGGTAATAGGCGCCTATATAAGAAAAAAATCACCCAAAACGGGACTGTCCCTATAAAAACGGGACATCTGGTCACCCTAGTACATTCCCACTGACTGTTTCCCTTTGCATAGGGTCCCTTTAACCCAACTTCAGTTCACATGACAGTATCAAAGGTTTCATGAGTAGCTATACCAAATGATATAGCTGCCGAATTCTCAGTCATTAGCTTTGCTAATTCCTTCCAAAACTGATCACATTTGTCACGATTTAGTCTTTATAAACCTCCAATGCCGCTTATTGCTCAGGATTCCATTACCCTCTTCTGACAGATTCTCTCTGTGGGTCACACTACCCCATCTGTTGCTTTCTTGATATGCTAAGCAGTATGGGCAGAAATTACTCCTTTCTGGTTTTGATAATTCTGCCACATTTGATTTTTTTTTTTTTAATTCTCCAAAACATTCTCACCTATCAACATCTCTGTGGGCTAAACAGCACTGCATGTGTTTTTCTCTCTCTAATGTCAGTGTTTTGGAACTTTTCAGAAATAATTTTCAGTGTTTTGCTTTTTGTTAGCCAACACACTTAACGCCGTAGATCATGCCATTCAGACTCACAGATGTGGATAGGTTAAATTTTTCCAAGTATTCTCTCACCTGCTTCCATCAACAGTTACATTTACAAGGCTCTCAGAATAGGCCTTTTCTCCTCCCCTTCCTCCCCCCCTTGTGGAGAGACAGATTTATCAGACTTATCATTGATTTCATCACTCATTTATTGATGAGCCTGCTTCCTCTGTAGTATTCCCCCCCCCCAATATGTTTGTAAGATCCCTTAAGACTCTTACCCCCTTCAGCAGCATTAACTCATCCTTCCTTTATTATTTACCTCAAGACTTGACCACATATTGTCCTTTATTTCCACATTTTGTTAGGTTTCTTCACACTCAGATCTTTGAGCCATGTCCTTAAAGTCACTCCGGTCTCCTTGTCTGTATTTTTGTTTTTAGAGCCATTGTAGTGTATGGCATCTAGGGATTCTCTAGCCTTCTCCTACATTCATGCATTACAATATTTCCATCACCTTTACTTAATTTCTTAGTTTCTTAATTTCCCAAATATTTGCTTTCCTAAAATCCAGTATCATCATCCTCTGTACTCTCTACATCCCCTCGCCTTACTATGTTGCATCCAAATAGATTGCTATCATTGGCTCCAACCTACCCTATTATTTTCACATCCTCACTTGGTCCCTTCCTATTAGTCAAGCAGCATATCCAGGGTGACTTCTCTTCTGGTTTGAATTATCTGCTTTCTGGATCATAAGGTTATCCACCAGGTTCTTTAAGAACCTCAGATCTGTATTCAGTTGTATGGAGTCTTTCCCTCCACTCGGTTCATCTGACACACAGATGTAGGCAGAGAGAAGGAAGAGGAAGAGTTCCCTTCCCCAAATGGGGCTAAATCCAACCTTGACCAAGACCCTCACACAGTAACAGGCTCTTTGAACCTCATTACCTCTCTTTTGTCTCTCTGTTATTGCCCAAGGCCTTTTGATTTAAATGAAAGGTAGTGTGGAAGGGGCTCGTCAAAACGTCAAAGGGCATGGGACTCTCCAAACCCAACACTACGGTCATCTCCATAGTGATGCGCCATAAAAGGTGAGATGGATCAGATATCAGTACTATTCCCAAGGGGCTCAGTATATGTTGCTGCCACAGCAGTAGTGCCTCTGGCAGAGAAACAGGATTGAATCTGGATTGCACTTAGTCTTACCTGGCTGGATCTGGGTAGATTGGGTGCTCCCGGGACCCTGCTCCGTCATAGCGTGATAGCGAAATGAGGGAAGATTCCAGCAGCCTCCTAGAAATAAAAACAAAAACGTTAATGTCAGTAAGTGACCAGCTGAAGGCCATACAGCAGCAGCCCCATGTCTCCTGCTTCCTTATATCGTCTGAGATTATTTGTATTACTGATTCATTGCTATAGACATGCATGGGACTACAGAAACAGGGCCAGTGATAGCTGGCATAAATTTTTGCCATATAAAGCTTCAAAGCATACAAGAGTCCCATTATAGACGGAAGAACTCCCAAATTGACTCACTCCTGCATGGATGTCTCAAGAGAAAGCTGCAGATGGCTGTTTTTCTCTTGGGGCAAGCAGTCCAAAGTAGCCAGCCCTGTAATCACTGATGCTGCTTTAGCAGTCTGTCAGGAATTTCTGCCACCCTACGCTAAGGGGCTCATACAGGACTGGAAGATGTTCTTGACATGGACAAACTGTGTTTGTTTACTGCCCCTCACTGATTCCCTTGCTCGGAAGTCAGGCCACAGGACACCAAAAGCCCTCACTAGTATGTGTTTATGGGTATTTTGGTGTTCTAAACAAAACAAAAACATACACACACACACCCCCCCCAAAACACCTTGCTTACACAGAGCTCCCTAAAACCAGCAGCCTCCCATCAACCATGATGGAAAAGCTGAGACAATGACCCTCCCAAATGCAGCACTGCTTGGTCATAGCATGGATGTGTCAGACCAGGGAATAGCTTATTGGCTGGAAACTGTCCATTAACCATCCTGGACTAGCTAGTATTAGAGAGTACCAGTGGCTCTTATGTTCTGTCAACCACAGAAAAGACAGAGAAAAATGCTGCAGTGTAAACTTCACTGAACTTGCACAGCAAGGCAGATTTCCTGTTGCCTTGCTGTCTGCCTAGGCTTGATAGTGATTAAGCTAAACACTTAGGCTCTTCAAGATAATTGTGTTCTCAAACCAAACCTCTATTATGGTTTGAAAATTGACGTCTCTGCTTTAAATTATCAAGGAATCCAAGAGAATTAGAGGTTTCAAGACTGACAACGAATGCTGAGTTACCTAGGCACTGAGTTACTTTTACATTGGGTTACTTTTCCAGAGATTCAAGCTCTGTTATTTCTCCTGAAGAGCACATGACTCAGTTTCCAAAGAAGCCACAATTCCTGCCACTGCTGCATGGCATCGTCACCCTGAGCACTGCAGCATTCCCCCCGCCTCCACCCAAAAACCCCATAGCCCCTGGGCTCTCCCCCCAATCTGGAAAGGAATGTCACATGCACTCCACTGAGCATTCTCAGAGACTCTGCGGTAGTCTCTTGGAGATTATCTGCATGGATTAATTCAAAGAACAGTCATCAAGTACCAGCATATTCCTCCAAAGGGTAAAGTCTTCTGAATTTAGGAATAGCAAAACCACCCTGGTCATCACCATGTCTCGTACCCACCTGCCTTCCCTACATGCACTCTAAGGCCCCATCCAAATGCCATGTATAAAAGTTCACGAGCAGTAGTTGATTTTAAGCTTCAGTGCCGGTTTTTGGTTATCTTATCTCTCTTGATACTCTGAGAGGACAAAGTTACAAGTGTGCTCTGGACATCAGACATCAATGTTAATAAGAAGTTGGGAACAAAACAAAAAGACAGCAAAATGTGATCATGTGGGATCCAGAGGGGCAATTTCTACTTCTGTTCCTGAGGATGGCAGAGATGACCTGCACCTAAAACCACTAATGTCAAAGCGATTTGTTTTATTAGTTAAAATAAATTTGTTCCAAGCTAAAGCCCTGAGGACCAACTTGCAGCTCGGTGTTCATTTTCATAGCCAGATAAATGGGTTCAATAAATGAGGTACTGTTAATCATCATCAATAATGCCTCCATGGTCTACAACACTAATATTGTTACCTACAATCCCCAAGGAGACTGTGGTGCCTGCTTTTAAAATGATACACTTCCATAGTCTTTAGACTTCAAACTCCAGTTCTTAAATCCATATAATGGGCTAATGGATCACTCACCCCCTCCCCCCGTTAGAATATGCCCAACACTGGGAACCTGAAAGCAGAAATCAATGATCTTTGGTCAGAAACAGCTGCTTCTAGGAAGACCTAGTCTAGGAGGCAAAGACTGGGTTTAATTTTCATTATTAACAGAGGGGCTACAGCAGTCTGAAGTACTGTCAGTGCTAACAGCATTACTAGTAATTCTGTTATAGGTAGAAAAAGATGATCTCTGAAGGAACAGCAGCTGCAACAAGTACTAGCCACTAAATAAACAGTCTATGATGTTGACACAAAAAATTCGGGTTGCACCTCCTCTTGAAACCCTTCACTTGGCAATGCTTGATTCAAGTGTCCCTTCTGGAGCAATGAGCTCCCTTCCCCCCCACCCCAGTGCTGCCCAGATCCATAGCAGGCTAACACTAGGCTCTGTTGAAGCAATTGCTCCACAATCTCTGTCTAGACAACATGAAATTGTCACAAATGACATCTAAAGTACAATTAGCAAAGAAACTGCAATTTCCACTCTCCTCCCCCGTTCACGGGGAGAATCACACATTAACATCCTCCAGATTGTCAATCAATGCCTCGGTGATGAAGATTAACTCTGCGCACACTAGGAGACGCTTCAAGCCCAGCTTGCTAAAATAGGCTTTTTTTTTTTTTTTTTTAAAACACTACAAGGAGATATAAATTGCCTTCTGTTCGGCAGCACTTTCTGTTGTGAGCTCAACGGACCGCCTGCCTGCCAGACATCAGCACCTGAGGAAAAGGTTTTGGAACTGCCATTTTACCCCGCACAATATTACTCAGGGACTGCAAACAGAAGCAGTAGTCGAGAAGAGGAAAAAGGGAACTGGAAGTCCAAGTTATGGGACAACACAATTTAAACAGAATAAAAAAGGGAGAGAGGGACAAGGCAGGAAGAAGCTTTTCCTCAAGCTGCTCTCCACCTGGGAGCACACTGATCAAAAGAGGAATGGGCAGCTACAGACAGTAGCAAAGAAAGTGGGGAGGAAAAGGAAAATGGGAGCTGCAGGGCAGCCAAGCATCCCAAGAATGTTTCCATGCCTCCAACCCTCTGAGCAGTTTTGATTTTCATCAGCCACCAGTGCAATGGTGAGTTTCTCTAGCATGGAGCAGCTGAATGCCAGAAGCCATAGCTTTAAAACACCCAGCACAATCCCCTCATGTTACAGTAGGAGTTAGATTAATTTCTCCCTACTATCCTCATACTCTCCCCGCTGGCAGCAAGACTTAATCACCCAGGCCACTTGGGACAGAATGACTGATTCATCCACAAAGGATCTCAGGAGGTATTCAAATGCAGCAAGTTTAGCTTCTTGGGATCAGTTTCCAAGGATACATGATTCCTAAAACCTTCTAGCCCAATGGAGTCTCAAACCCAGCAGCACAGCATGCACATCAATAAATAACTAAACTATCCAACTGTACAAAGCTTACGGCTTCCCTCCCCTCTCAAAAAGGGAGGTACTGATCAAAAGGGGAGCTCTTTAAAAAGCAACTCAAGCACTTTGTGCATGTGACAAGGGTTCACCCCAAAGCATGCTACTGCTCAGGCAGCCTCCATCCCCACCCTCCAGAAGCTGCTAAGTGCTGCCAGGCAAAAACAGCAATTATGCTGAAGCACTCCCTTATAAGGATGGCTACGGTTTCCCTAGCCCTGCACAATCACACCCTCAGTCCACTTCCAAATCGAATGAGGGAGTAATTCATAGTCAAGATGCTTCAGCTTCAAAGGGACAATCACTCTGCCAATCTTCTTTACTATTCTTCTCGGCATTCAGTCTTGCATCTTCCCACAAGGACAGCAGGGCCCAAGAAACCTATGTGGAGATGGAATTGAAGCAGGACCATGGATCATATCCTCCCATTCCTCTCAGCTCACAACTATCTGTCAGAGCTCTTGGATTCTAGCCCCTGTGGATGCAGAGTACCACACACACGGCTCTATGGAGAACTAAATAGTATTCAATGTTCTTCCCACTATAAAAGGGGAGGCTTAACACAGAAACGTAACAAAGAAGAGTTGAATCCCCACAACAAGTGAGGCATCGAGAGCTGTCCAACATCACCTCCTGCTCATCCTCAAATGCTGCGTCCAGGTATTGAAAGGGGGTTTCATAATTAATTCCTATGGACCTGGAGACCAGCATTGTGGCATGAATGGCTATGTCAGACCAAAATCCTATCCAGTCCATATGATCTCCTCAAGGACAAGCAGCATTTGTTTTTCCAAAAACCTTCACATTTTAGTCTCTTCTCTTCACAAAGCAGATTTCAGGGTCTCAGCCTACTTGTGTACAGCCACGCAAACAAACAGGGATCTTGAACCACCACCCTTTGTAGCTAGTCAGATTTTACAGCTCTTGGGAAGATGTGAAATTTCATAACTCTTGGATCAGAAACAACCTATTCAAGCTCAAAGAAAGAAGAGCTAGTAAACAACTCTATAGGTTCCTTGAAAAGGACCTAATTTAGATTATCGTTAGTGGAATCCGTGTCAGTCCTGCTTCAGTACTCAGGAATCTGAGAGATAAAAAGTTCCAGAGTCTGAAATGTTAAGTCCTGTGGTTCTCAATGTTTTTGGGCTCAGGACCCATTTGTAAACCTTGATGGCCCGTCGCAACCCAGTAAACAGCTTTAGTACAAAAAACATCTGGCTTACTCAATATTTTTTTACCCAGGATAAACAATGTACACCTTAAGTACTAAAAAAAGTACACAGTGCGTACCACAGTGACAGCTCCTGACCCACGGGGCTGGCTGGGCTCATCTCCCTGCTGGGGTCATTGTGACCTCAAGGATCCTTAAATTGCAGCAAGGGAGGTTTAGATTGGACATTAGGAAAAAACTTCCTGGCAGGGTGGTTAAGCAGTGGAATAAATTGCCTAGGTAGGTTGTGGAAGCTCCATCACTGGATATTTTTAAGAGCAGGTTAGACAAACACCTGTCAGGAATGGTCTAGATAATACTTAAACCTGCCATGAGTGCAGGGGACTGGACTAGGTGACCTCTCAAAGTCCCTTCAACTCCTATAATTCTATGATTCTATCTCAGTGCCGGTCAGGTTTGGCCAATTTGTTTGAGTAGCACTGCAACCTGACACAGAGGGTTGCAGCACCCCTCATTCAAATTTGGCCTGGCTGGTCCCCCATCTTCATGACAGAGGAGTCGCTGGGCCAAACCTCAGCAGTGCTGCAACCCCATGTACCAGGTTGCAACACCTGGAGCGGGGAACTGAGCCGAGCCCAGTCAGACACACAGGATCAGAGCTGCCACCATGGAGCAAATGAGGGGCAGCCATGGCCTCCCCCTGGTGGCTTTCCATCACCACCCCAGGGGCAGGACCCAACCCCAACACCACCACCAAGGCCTCCCACACGACCCTTTGATACATCCTCGCAACCCAATTTTGGGTAGTGACCTTCAGGTTGAGAAACACTGTTCTAGTTTATTTCAGTTTTTGCATGGTTTAAGATAGTCCAAGTTTGTGACTGGCTTCTGAACTGGATTATCACTTAACAGCACTGCTCAGGCATAAGTAAACAGGGTCAGAAGAGTAGGAAGAGACATCCAGTGCGTGCTTGAGTTTACTAGTCCTATGAACTGAACCTATATACAGCTTATGAATTTGGTTGTAAGAAAGTACTGCATCATGGAATGCCTCAATGTATAGTGAGTCAACCATGCAGTGACAGGGGCTGTGGTCACATACCTGCCAGATCAGAGACAATGGTTCGTCATTAAATCTTAACGGTCCTCTATTCAAGTGGAAACACCTTGGGACAATGGGATGGCTGAAGCAAGGAGAGCCAGTTCTCTCCAACTGGGGAAGTGGGAAGAGGAAAATCCTCTGCAACAGAGCAAAGAAACTAAAGGGTGTTGATGCTAGCCTGTAAAAACAACAGAGGCTGGGTTGCTCAGACACAGAAAGCTCTGGGCAGGAGAGAGGAAGACACTGACATGGTTTTATAGCAGGGGCATCTTGTTTAAATATGGAACAAACTAAGGAAGTCAGAAGTTAGCTGACCTCAAGACAGACACTATGATTCTTAACAGAAGTCACATGAAGGGAGATCCTAGACACCGCAGAGGACTCGGTCCTAAGCCCAGAGAATGCTCCAGAGTCATGAGGAAACTGAGGCAGGGAAATACATACTGGTGTGTTTATTATTTTGTCTAGATCTGTGTATTTGTCATGCTAAGTAAATGGCAATGGTGTTTAGAATCCTGGGCAAAGTCTGTGTCTGTTTACTTCACTCTCACATACCCCTGAAGAGTTAAACTGTGACCCCAGAACACCCACACAGCTGAGTTCTGGAAGAGGGTGTGCTTAAGCTACTGGGAAATCAGCATTGGTCATAGGAGGCCATGGGCAGCTGAACCACATGATCCCATTTCTCTGAAGGTGTAACACACAGAATGCCTGTGCTCAGGAAATGTGCCAGAGAGGCCACAGAAGGAGTGGTGTAGCCTACTCAGCTCAAGAGAGGTTTAAAGCACACGTGTCCCAACACATGTAGCCTGGAAAGTGTGCAGCAGAGGGAGTTTTGCTAGGTAGGGTGTGTGTGTGTGTGTGTGTGTGTGTGTGTGTGTGTAAGTAAAACAACAGTTCTCAGAGTTAACATTTTTCCTGCAGCACCTTAGCCCTTAGACTTTTTTGGTCTTCATTTACTAACAAGAATTGGTGGTTGCTTTTCCCCAACCCTGTCTGGCCATTCTGTATTCCATCTGTCAGGCCGTGTACACAGTGCACCTTTCTGCAGTAAAGGTTTCTCTCTTTAAATGGGGTAGGTGGAAGCAGAAGTATAGTGAGTCCAGTACACAATCAAGCGAGTTTTCCAAATTCAGGCTCCAACCTCTCCAGAAACATCATTCTGGGGAGGGCCTCACACTTAATAGCATTGGAGTGGCATGTTATGGTAGCATTTGGGGTTGGGGGAAGGCGGGAGGAACACCTCCCGAATTACCCGTGGCCATTCCACACATACTAGCAGAATCCAGCCCTCAGGCAGAGGAATGGATTGGTTACCGGAAAGAAGAGACTGAAGAACGCACTTGCACCAATACAAAAATGGAGTCATATGGAGAATGGCACTGCCAAATAAGAGACCTATAGGAATCAAGCTTTAAGAACTTTCTACTCAAGAGGAGTTGAAAGAACACTAAACCTTCTGCCAGGATGGTGGAAAGTCCCAGACACAGAAAAAAGGGGAAAAGAGCACACTAACAAGAAGAATGAGGTATGGACTATAACAAACAAATGTATATACACCTCTACCTCGATATAACGCTGTCCTCGGGAGCCAAAAAATCTTACCGCGTTATAGGTGAAACCATGTTATATTGAACTTGCTTTGATCCACCGGAGTGCGCAGCCCCGCCCCCCCCGGAGCACTGCTTTACCGCGTTATATCCAAATTCGTGTTCTATCAGGTGGTGTTATATCGAGGTAGCGGTGTATATTTATTTAAGTCTGCAGGGAGATAGATCCTTGAATTTGAATTCTCCCTAGGAAAAGGTTGGGGGAAAGGAGGACTCAAAAATCCCTTTCCCGGTCTCTGAGAGAAATGGGGCTAATGCTCCAGAATTCACCGGGTTTTGTTAAGTGAACTGAGGTGTTGATTGTTCAGCTTCATCCCTAGAGCAGTTCTGCTCTCTGGCTCAGACATTAACCTCTATTTAACTGTCTGATGCCACAAAAGCCAAGCAGCATCTCTGGTGGAGCTCCTCATCTCCCTTTGGTGAGTGTTGTGGGCACCAGGAAGAGTGATTAATTCCTCAAGTGACCCAAGGTTACACTCAATCTGCTATGTCACTTGCAGACAAAGGCGGTAAATCAGAACAGGAGATGAGGGAGCATTATGCAGAGGTCCCTCATGATACAGCACCCAGAGAGTGATTAATGGACTGGTTTGTAAGTGAGGAGAACCATGCATCTGTGATGAACATACTAAGGGCTGAGAACAGAGCTGAGAGCATACTGTTTAGTTTGGCAACGACTTTGCAAAGATGGAGACTACACAAGTGAGAGGCCTTCCACTTTGCTTTTCAGGTGCTGGAGTTCTTTTGGAATTGGGGGGAGGGAAGAGAGAAAAACATAAGTAACTAACATTGAGTCAGACTGTTTATTACATTTGCTATTTACTCCATGTTTGTAGTTCTGTACTCAGAGAGCTGGAAAAGCACCAAGGCCAGATTAAAGGCACAAGCACGATACGCCTGTGCCTGGAGTGAACTGGTTATATCAGAAATTCAGTTTTTCACTTTTTAAAATAAAACTTTCTAGCCCTCATGGTTTGAAGAAAAGCTTGAAGATGTGCCAGAATGTAACCAAGACAGTGATGTCTACTCGAGCATGCAGACACTGCCTGAAACAGCAGCCCTCAGAGCAGTGAATAGCTCCATACATCTAACTGGGGTGTTAGCTTCAAGACCCACTGCTCTGAGAGGTCCCACCACCGCCTCTCATAGAGGGGGCCCAGAGCTGTGGGAGAGCCGCTCAGGGACCACATCAATGTGTGCCCAGAGCCCCAGCCTTGTCTGAACTCAGCCCCACCAGGCACATTTTATAAATAAAAAACAGGCCTATGGACCTTCTGACAGCATCTAGGCCACTTACCCCAGCTTTCCCCTGGGAGAGGATTTGAATTTGATACAATTCAAAACAAAAAAAATAATCACTTTCTTGGCAGATGATAAACCCTGCTTGCTCCCTGAACTTCAGTTCCAGCAGGTGCTTTCTCAAGAAAAACGGGGATCAATTACACCAGCGCAAACGCAGCCATTTCGACCAATCAGTTAAATATGTATGTAGGGAAAAAAGAAAAATCTTTAAAATGCATGTTAGTTACTCAACAGACCAGAATGGTTCAACTGGCGAAAGCCAGAGTCATCACTATTTTGTTTAAATTCATATTTATTGAGGTCTCTCTCCATTTGCTCAGGCCCAGAGCCTGGCTGGGCTCAAGCCCCTGGGGAATCAGTGCTCGGCTGTAACTTCTCCAGTCAGGAATTCTGTATCAAAGTGACTAATTGAATCAGGGCAGCTTTGTCCCCAAGCACGCTTGCTGCGTGTGTTTATACAGAAACAGAGTGAGAGAGTGTGTGAGCGCATGCGTGTAGACAGTACATGCTTAATGATGAAGGAATTGGAACAATCAAATATCCATAATGTATATAAACGCTACCATCTTCTGCTGTCTCTTTAAAACCTTCAACATCCCCCTCTCTTTGAAAGGGCTACAGTGGGGAGACAGGGAGGATCAGTAAACTGACATGTGACAGTAGATCTGAGGACCTGCCCATAAGTTTTAACTAACTGGTGCATCTAGGTAACTGAAGAAAACTGGAAAAACCAGGGCAGCTGCCCTGCAACAAGGGAGGTACATCTGGATCCACAAGCTAACCCAAATGCAGGGGTCTGATAACAGGATCCTGGGGACAGCAGAAAAAAGTAGTTATCTGGACAGCAAGAGAGGAAGCCAGTCTAGAGGAGTCAGGGTATTGCGTTCAAGAGATACAAGCTATTTGCCTTTCCTTTTCCCTCTTTATAATTAATCTGGGAATGGATTATCTAGTTTAGTTTATGAAAAATGTAAATCTGGATACATTAAGCAAGTTGTGTTTGATTCAACTGTCCTTCCAATTTTAATAAATTGGTTTTTTAAGATTGTTGTATGGGTAATCTCATGCAGACTCGGACCCGTAAACTGGAGGTGCTGATGGGTTTCCCACAGCTTCCCGGAGTTTCTGGAACCTACATCCCCTCTCAATCTTAGTCAAGGGGCTTGGATAGAGGCTTCCACTCCAAGCGGCTAGTATTGCCAACAGACTACAGTAGGCAAATACGAGGGGGAGAAGCAAAAAGGCCCAGGTGGAGATTAGAGCTAGGGGGCAGGTTACAGGCCAATTTTCCCCAAATTCACACGCCTAGGTACAGAATTTGGGGAAGGTTTCACTTGCTCATCAACCCTGTGCACTCTTGTCCTTTGAATGGGAAGGGAATGTTGGAGATTTAAGATAGTAAGGTAGTGGGGCTGATATATATTACATGAACAGAATTTGGTCCAAGTCAGAGAGGTAACTCCAAAGAGGGCCGGTCAGACCTTTTCAAATTCAATGCACATATGAAGCACAACCAAATCTGCTCTCCATCCAAGAAGGATAATGGAGGCAATTTGGAACAGTTTAAAATATATTAATTTGGCCTCAGGTGGGGGAGGAGGTTCGTGCTAATCACAAGAGGTTGGAAAGTCCAGGTTTCTCATTATATCAAAGGGGCAGTTTTGACAGCCTGAGCTTATTCTTCCACTCACTGCAAGAGCTGATGGAGGAAGATGGTCAGCATGGAGCTCTCTTGAGGAAGCCTGCCCTAACAAAAGAAAGGGGAGAAGAGCCCGTATGAGTGGGCCTGAGCTTTCTCAGAAACCTGGGGGAGGGTAGGGGGGGGGGGAGAAGAGTGTATATGGGAATAAGCCCAGCATTTAGACACACAAGAGCAGCTCTGCAGCAGGAACAGCGAGTAACCCCTATTAGTCACTATGGGAGGGAGGATCAGTTTTTCCCACCAACCCTCCCTAATAAAGAACCAGAGTAAAGAGCAGCAGCAGCATTAGTTTATTCCTAAAATAGGAAGCTACAGTGGGTGCAAGGAGGCTTGCGTAAGAAACGGTTTCACTCAGAATGGTGAGTCAAAACTGAAACAATTGGGAGAGAGGCAGACCTGATCTTTCCCTATCAGCAATGATGCTACAACACAGTTGGGGGTGGACTGGCCTATGGAACATGCTGGCATTTCTTTGGTAGTCACAGAATAGCTAACTTTGGCACCTGACATCTCATGAGTAGGGACTCCTGATTGCTCCAAACTAGGGCAATGCAGGGCTTCAACAGTTCCAGGGGCTTGGGAAATAGGTTACTTCTAAGCATGAGGAAATCTGGAGATGGAGGAGGCAGGGTTGTAGGTTGGAAACAGTTAATAGAACAGAGTTAGAACAAATGTAACTAAATGAGAGCATACTACAAGAGTGAAATGGGCACAAAGTTGGAAAGGGTAATGAACTGTGTGACTGCAGATTAGGATAGGATTTCAAAATATTGTGCTTTCTCTCTTCCTCTCTCGTCTATTTACACTGTAAGCTCTTAGAAGCAGGGATCTGTTTTATTTTTGTATTGTTTACTATGGCTCTCTGTGAATACGCTTACGTATGAGCATCCTTAGTAAATTAAGTTTCTAGTACTTATGCAAACAAAAGCTTCCAAACTGGATCCAAAGCAGCTCAGAGTGGTATGAATGGTCCATTCCTATAAGTAGTGTGTTGACTCTGAAGTCTAGTGACCACTTAAACATCAGCAATCTAGAGTGACAGTAACTTCTCCATAGTTAAGGTTGTAATGAAGGTGCCACTATGAACCCAATTCTGGCCCTACTTTTCTCAAATCCAGTACTTTTCTCCAATCCAAATCCACAACAATACTGGCTTCAGAAGCGTAAGTTAGACCAAGGCCAAGGTGGAACTTCACCAAATCTGATAAAAATACAAATGTATAATTAACATTTGGGGCTCAGAACTCTAGGCCCCTTTCAGTATAACATCTATGCTACAGGCTGTGGCAACAATTGGGAGTGCGAGAGTCCAGCATTCACCATACAGGCATCCAAGGACTGGCCATTTCAAGAGGCTGCTTACTATAAGGAAGAGGGCTAACTACTGTTATTTATTATTTCTATAACCATCTTCCAAGGAAAAGAAACAGAGAAAGGCAGCGGAGGGGAGTTAACCAAAAAAAAAAAAAAAAAAAAAGAGTAAAATAGCCATCTAATAAACTTGGCCAGAGAATTGCAGCAGCTCATGGAAGAGGACGGGTATAGAGGAAATTAAAAACAGAGAACTGAAGGGAGGAGAGAGATTAAGGCTTTGTCTACACTGCACTTTCTTCGGTAAAACTTTTGTTGTCAGGGGGGTGAAAAAACCACACCCCCCCCCCCCCAAAACGACAAAAGTTTTATGAAAAGCGCCAGTGTGGACAGTGCTTTGTCAGCGGGAGCGCTCTCCCGCCGACAAAGGTACGGCCTCTCGTTGGGGGTGGATTTATTTTGTCGGCGGGAGAACTCTCTCCTGCTGAGAAAGAGCAGCTACTCTGCGCTCCTTTTAGTGACACGGCTGTAGCGGCGCGGCTGCGTAGTGTAGACGTAGCCTTAGCTGAAAGACAAAAGCTGAAGAGGGGAAAAGAAGTGAGAAATTAAAAGTGATCCCACATCAAGGGGAGGACAGGAAGAACCTGAGAGGAAGGGAAAATGAATCCACCGCATCCCCCTTCCAACTTTCTGTGGGGGTTCCATGGGGATCTCTCCTTGGTGCCTTTCCCTTCTCCCTCTACGTCTTATCTCTGAGTAATCTCATCCACAAACTCATCTATGCGGAGAACTCACAGACCGAACTCTGTACTTCACCCCCAACCTCTCCGCCTCGTCTCCATTCTCAATCACTGTCAATACCACCACCACCACCCCCCTGCCTGTAACCTGGGCATCATCTTTGATTTAGACCTCTGTCTAGGTCCCCACATCCATGCTACATCTAAATCTTAGTGATTCTTTCTGCATAACATCTGTAAGTTACGGTCATCCCTATCCGTCCACACAGCTAAAACTGATCCAGGCTCTCATTATCTCGATTACTGCAACATCCTTCTCTCTGCCCTTGACAGATGCAATCTTACCCCACTTATATCCACTCAGAATGCTGCTTCAAAGATAGTTTTCTTAGCTTATCACTTTAACCATGTCATCCCTCCCTTTGAATCTCACCACTGGTTCCTCCTCCTCTGTCGCATCAGACAAACTATCTCCACCCTACCTCATTCGCTATTGAGATGTCAAGTCCCGCCTCCACTCAACCCACATGCCACCCTCTGTGATGTTATTGACACAAACTGGGACCTTACAGAGCATTGTTGCAACCGAGGTCCTGTAGTGGCACTAAATCTTGTATAAAAGGAGTCAAATAAGGTGTCTAAGACAAGGTTATGGTTTGCTGGTTATGATTATGCTATCTGTATGCATGTATCATTTTTGTATTTAAAGTCACAAGTATTGGCTCTATACTGTCCGTATTTCAAACTTGTGCTATGCTTCTGGGTGACACCCTGGGCAATTTGGTGTCAGCACTGCCTAGCCTGCTTGATGGCCCATTAAGGACCCATCAGCTATACAATTGACCCATTGAGAGAAGGCAGATACACCTTGTGACTCAGCAAGGCATGCAGGGACATGCCTATGGACAGAACGCTCAGGTTTGTCCATGCCATGTGCTGGGTAGCTTGTCTTTGGAACAAAGACAGCAGAGTCCACATGGCAAGAGACTATAAAAGGCTGCTGCATCTCCTCCATCTTGTATTCAAGACTGCTTCTGACCTCTGGAGGAACTTTGCTAGAAACTGAAGCTCTGAACAAAGGACTGAAGGACCCATCCCAGCTGTGGATGTATTCCAGAGACTTGATTTGAACCTGCAGTTTATTCCATCACTGCTACAAGCCTGAACCAAGAACTTTGCCATTACTGTATGTAATTGATTCTATTTAACCAGTTTTAGCTCTCATCTATATTTCTTTCTTTTTATGAATAAACCTTTAGATTCTAAAGGATTGGCCACAGCGTGATTTGTGGGTAAGATCTGATTTGTATATTGACCTGGGTCTGAGGCTTGGTCCTTTGGGATCGGGAGAACCTTTTTTCTTTTACTGGGGTATTGGTTTTCATAACTATTTGTCCCCATAACGAGTGGCATTAGTGGTGATACTGGGAAACTGGAGTGTCTAAGGAAATTGCTTGTCTGACTTAAGGTTAGCCAGTGGGGTGAGACTGAAGTCCTCTCTGTTTGGCTGGTTTGGTGTGCCTTAGAGGTGGAGAACCACCACCCTGGGGCTGTGACTGCCCTGCTCTAAGCAATTTCTCCTGAAATGGTACTCTCAGTTGTGTCCCACCAGAGGCAGCTTCTTTACACCCTCCATCACTCCTCCCCTCGCTCAATTTTTCGAACAAGCACCTTCCTGGTTTCTCCTATGCCACTCCTCACATTTGAGAGAAACTCCCCCTAAACATCCACAAAGCTACCTCAGCCTTCTTCAAATCCCTCCTTAAAACTCTCCTTTGTGTGATACTTACAAAAAAAACTTGACAACTGTTAGGCCTCTAGTGTGCTGAGACCACGCACCACTGACTATCATGCTGACTATACTCTCTTACTGTTTCCTTGTACTCCCTTGTATTTATCTTTTGTTTGACAACTCCACATACAGCAGCCAGCAATTCACACTACTTTACCCCTCCCTCTCCGGTCTCAAGGCAAAGGGCCACCTCTCCCCATATTACAGCTTTGCACAACTGTTAAGTTTTGCCATTTTTGAAGCATTCTGTAGTGGGCTCTGCTGGAGACAGAATAGTAGACTGTAGTGCTTATGGTTTGTCTAATCATTCCAGAAACAGCTAATCCAAAATGTGAGAAAGTTTGATCTTGTGAGTAAGGCACTGGAATGGAACTCTGAAGATCTGGATCCACTTTCCTGTTTGATCTTGGGCACGTCATTTAGTATCTGTGCCTCAGTTCCCCACCTATAAAATGAGGATAGGATATTATTACTTTCTTTCTTCCACCCTTTGTCTTTCTTGCCTATTCAGTTTGTAGGCTCTCACTAGGTGTTTGTATAGCACATGGCATTTAGCACAATGGCACCCTGACATCAGTTGAGACTTGTGTACATAGATATACAGAGGTGTCAACTGCAAGCCCCAGCTTGATCTGAGTGGTCTGGTCATTGGCATCAAAGCATTACATGACAGGACTCAGACTCTACTGGCTTTGCCTCCATATCAAGGTGTAAAAGAGTGACTGTATTCTGCTCCATTTTATGTATAATAGTTACCCTTGGTTGGGTAAAAGCAGGATTGCTCCTTCTCTATCAATCTGGTTTAAACACCAGACTGCTCCTAGCCTGAGACAATCATTGCCTTATCTGCCGTTCGGGCTTGAGAAGTGATGAGGAAGAATTGCTTGCTTGTTTTTAACATAAATGTAGCCCGAGGCTAGAGACATGAGAGGCATGCCTACAGATCTATGTAATTGTTCAAGACAGACTTGGCAAGGAGAATATTTACAACTCCATTTAAGGTGACCAGCCAGCCCCTATCACAAGCTGCCAGGCATTCCTCAGACACAAGAGGAAAAATATCACTTAACATGGATTATAGAGCAGTCTCCTAGGGAAGGAGTGAAAGCTATTTAAAGTGAGCAAAGCCCTAGAGAATACAGCCTATACGGACACGCCTGCCCTACCCTCAGGGCCAGAGGTGTGGAGGGCACGACAAATTAGATGGCATTGGATGGGGGGGGGGGTTGTAGTTCTAACTCACTTTATTCTATGAGCACACTTTCATCAGAAGCAAAGCACTTGCTTCTTCCTTGTACTCTAGGGTGACCAGACAGCAAGCCTGAAAAATCAGGACGGGGGCGCGGAGCGGGGGTGGTGGTAACAGGCGCCTATATAAGACAAAGCCCTGAGTATCGAGACTGTCCCTATAAAATCGGAACATCTGGTCACCCTATTGTACTCCCAACAGAGCCTTCACATACAAGCCAACACCACCTGCTTCCTTCCCACTCCCTATCCATGACACACATTTTCCCCATATATACCCCATAGATTTTTTTCTCTACTGTAATGGGAAACACTTGTAGACCCATAGTAACTCTGAGATCAGAAGCTGTAATTTAAGACTCAGGAAAAGGAGTCTCAAACCACATTTTCTTCTTTTCTACAGGCATTCCAAGAGATATTTGGGTACTGTAATGAACTGCAGGAAAGCAGTGAGCAGCAGCAACATTACCCCCTTGTGGCAGGAAGGCAATATGGAAACCAAGTAACACCCAGGAAATCTAAAGGGAAACTAGAAGGATGGGATGTTTCTTTGCAGATCTCAAGGCATAAAAGACATTTGCAGACAGGAATCTGAATGTTGCTGAGGGGAATGCAGAACACATGGGAATTGGAGACATGGGCAGAAGGGTCAGTACAAGAATCTCTCTAACTTGTTCCCACACCATCTCATCCCCCAATCCTGCTCCTGAGCTCTGCACAGCACTGCCAGAAGCAGCAGACAGAGCTTAGGTGGGTTTGACTTCATCGCCCATCAGGAACATGAAAAGCATTCACAGCTGTCCCATAGAAAGGGAAAGACACACGTGGGCAAAACACTTGTGGAGAGTTCAGGCAGTTAATGCACTGAACTTCATGTTCATATTTACGAGCAGCACTGGTGCCACAATCCAGACCACAGCCACTTGGGGGAGGGATAGCTCAGTGGTTTGAGCACTGGCCTGCTAAACCCAGGGTTATTAGGAATTCAATCCTTGAGGGGGCCACTTAGGGATCTGGGGCAAAAATCTGTCTGGGGATTGGTCCTGCTCTGAGCAGGGGGTTGGACTAGATGACCTCCTGAGGTCCCTTCCTACCCTGATATTCTATGAATTCTATGCGAGGACAAAATCTTACCCAAAACCCAGGTGGATTGGTTTAAATCAGTGTTTTAAACCACCAATTTTAATCATGACATAAATCAGCAAGCAGGAAGCCTTGATTTAAATAATCAATTTTAATCTTATTTTGCATATGTACTTTAGTTTCCTAAAGAAAATTCATTCTAATTGGTTGGTATTATTTGGTATTTCTTTTTGTTAACCAGTAGGCTATGCTATATTTATACACACACTTATAAGTAATTATACAGCTTAATATACGCTTATTCATATTCTTAAATTTTATATATTTTATGTTAGAAAATGGTGAATGACGTATTTCTAATTTACTACATTATTATTGTCTTTTATTTGTGATCAGTGTCAAGCTGTAATTGGAAATTTGAATTCAATCAAAAATGCACAAAAGCAGCATTCTTAAGTTGTTTATTAGTTAAACAAAACTACCTTAAATGTGCTGATATATAAGAAAAATATTTATCAAAACATGTTTTGTATTTAAAATGAACTGTTTAAACAAAGGAAGTACAGTAGAACCCCGTTTATCCGAACCTCCATTACCCAGCTCTCTATATTAACTGAACCGAGCTGACAGCTGAAGCCCCGCCACGTAGGGCGGGAGCTCTTTGCCTATTCTCCGGATTATCTGGATTTTTGATTATGCAATCTGGTCCCGGTCCCAATTAGATCAGATAAATGGGGTTCCACTGTATTATCTGTAGTCAGTGAAACGAACTGACTGTTTTTGGTCATCATGTTCTTCAAAATTTAGAACTAGTAGGTCTTATACTCTCGCACCTTGCGTTTATTAAGACTGGAAGAGGAAAACAACCTTCCCTGCTTCTTCAACTGGCGATTAATTGGTTTCTCAACTTTGAATGAGCTAGTCAGTGAACTGAACTAGTTGAAGAAAATACTCTGCACCTGCAGAAGAAGCTACTGGATCAAATGCTGGTTTAGCACTTCAACAAACTGGTTCCAGGTTTTTAGCCAGTGACTTCCACTAGTTCAGTGGTTTGACTTTCTTTAAAACTTCAGCAAATATGAACTGCTTGAACATTTTTAAATTTAATTTAAGTGATTTCAATAAAAATGTAAATGTAGGCCTTAAAAAATAAACCTATTTGAAATCGTCACTCTATGTTAAAAGATGAATTTTCAAAAAATCCAATTTTTAATTTATTTTATCCAGCCTGTCTAGATCCTCTCCCCCCCTCCCCTTTCCAGAGCCTGCCTACAGTTGCAGTTATCTTCATATACACAATGTCCACAGATAAAAGCAAGTCTCTCCCTCCCACCTCAATCTGGTCAACTCTGCAGTCTAAGCAGGTGGATTATTTTACACAAGAGCGCTGAATGTCACATATTGCTGGCTTCTCTAACACACAAACCCAGATACAAGCCTCAGGAATAGCTGGAAGGAGGCTGAGTAGATCCCACCCAGGTCACAAACCATCCCAGTGTGTGGCTGAACCTTTATCTGGGTCAGTGAGACTGCTAGGGGTTTAGATAGATTTGACAACTCATTTTTTCTCATAGCATCTCTTATTTGCTCTTTCTATAATCTCCAGTCTACTGCCCCTTCCATCTCCCTACTCGTCAAACCAAACAGCTGAGTGAGGGAAAACTTATGCTCCCTCTTCTAACACAGGGAAAGGAATTAGTTATGCAAAGGTCTGAGGGGGCATGAATACCAGGAATGGGGGAAAAAACTTGGGCTGAATAACAGACCAAGTTTTTTAATGGTAGGATCTAAACAATGAAAAAAAGTTTCCTCTTGGGCCTGGTCTACACTATAGAATTAGGTTGACGTAAGGCAGCTTAGGTCAACCGAAGTCTATCAGTGTCCACACTATAGCCTTGCTCCCACCGAAGTAAGTGCCCTACTACACTGACATAACTCCACCTCCACCAGAGGCGTAGAGCTTACGTGTAGGTAGGGCGATGCTGTGTCCATATAGACACTGTGGGTTACTTACATTGGTGGTTGGCTGTCATTCTTGTCAATTTCACAGCTCCAGCCTGGCTCACAGCTCAGGCTGTCATCCTGGGGTAGGTGAGGGGCTCCCCACTACAAGCCAAGTTGGGCTTCCCTCGGGCTCCCAGCTGGGTTGCCCCCAGGCTCCCTGCCTAAACCAAGCCTCCCCACTGGACTCCTGGAGGAGGCAAGGGTAGCCGAGAGTCCGAGGTGGCAGTCGGGCTCTCAGCAGGGTGCTGCGCATAGAGTTCAGAACCCTGGTTCTCAGCCCCCCATACTGCCTCTCTTAAGTCAGTGGAAGTGCTTCTGGTGAGGATAAACACCATTGCCAGAAGGAGGGTTGTATGGACATGAACCACCACAGTAATTACTGCAGTAGCTATAAGTTGACCTAACATAGGTCGACTTAAGTTTGTAGTGTAGACATGCCCATGGAAGGGATAAAGCACCAACACAGGAATCAAGGAGTCATTTCAAACTGGACAGGCTGGCTCAGGTCATTGGTAATGGGATAAAGTGCCTCTTTCATCTATAGATTGCTAGTCCAAATCCAGCCAAGATAGGTAAACCACTGTCAGACTCATGATGGTTGGTCATGTGAGGAGTAGCCAGGGACTGAATGAGCCATGGAGACTGAGGGGGTTTTTTGTTTGTTTTTTTACTCTTCTTAGGAGTGGTCTCACTGGGTCAGGTTTGAGGCAAAACGGCAGGGGACAGCACATGGCAGAAGCTTTTCCTAGAACAGATGCAGCAGGGCAAGCAGATTCTGGCCTCGGAGGTCATCAAGCCAGCACCTTACACCAGCACTAAATTCACATGAAAATCTTTAAACAAAACTATAATATACAAAACTCTGAAGACGAGACCAAAAGGGGAATTTCAGTACAGCCAAAGGTTTACCAGAGTCAAAGAAGGATTAGACAATTATATAAACAGCTAGATCAATTACATCAAACAAAGAAATAAGGGGGAATATAAACCCTTTTAATTCAGGGAATAAAAACCAACCACTAACTGATGAGGAGGGCCCTACCAAATTCACAGTCCATTTTGGTCAATTTCACGGTCATAGGATTTTTAAAAAATTATAAATTTCATGATTTCAGCTATTTAAATCTGAAATTTCATGGTATTGTAATTTTAGGGGTCCTGACTCAAAGGAGTTGTGGGGGCATCACAATGTTATTGTAGGGGGGTTGCAGTACTGCTACCCTAATTTCTGCATTGCTGCTGGCGGTGGTGCTGCCTTCAGAGCTGGACAGCTGGAGAGCGGTGGCTGCTGGCCGGAAGCCCAGCTCTGAAGGCAGAGCCACTGCCAGCAGCATCACAGAAGTAAGGATGGCATGGTATGGTATTGCCACCCTTACTTCTGTGCTGCTTCCTGCAGAGCTGGGCCCTCAGTCAGCAGTTGCCACTCTGGCTACCCAGCTCTAAAGACAGCAGTGCAAAAGTAAGGATGGCATGGTATGGTATTGCCACCCTTACTTCTGCATTGCTGCTGGCGGGGCGCTGCCCTCAGTGCTGGGTGCCCAGCCAACAGCTGCCGCTCTCTGGCTGCCCGTCTCTGAAAGCAGCGCAGAGGTAAGGTTGGCAATATCACAATCCCCCTAAAATAACCTTCTGATCCCCCCTGCAACTCCCTTTTGGGTCAGGACCCCCAATTTCAGAAACGCTGGTTTCCCCCGTGAAATCTGTACAGTATAGGGTAAAAGCATACAAAAGACCAGATTTCATGGGGGGAGACCAGATTTCACGGTCCGTGACATGTTTTTCATGGCCTTGAATTTGGTAGGGCCCTACTGATGGGGGTTAGGAAGAAACTTCCGTAATAGTCCACTCCAAGGATTTCATGCACTGTTCTCTGAAAAAATTGGTACTGGCAACTCTCAGGGACAAGCTATTGGGCTAGATGGACCATCTCCCTCATCCACTATTGCAGTTCCTAGGTAACAATCCTCCATTGGCCAGCCTGATAGGGATGGCTTGAACAGAATTTTATCTGACTTTTCAGTCACTAGAACTATAGACGAAACAGGCTAATCTTGAGGGTTATCAGGAAGTTAAAATAGAACGCATCTGTGTCTCAATTATTTTCCCCTTCATTCAAATTTTGCCAACAGCCTCCTTTATCACTTGATGCAGTAACAAAGTTCACACGTCAGCATTCAGATACTTCTAAGACTCCCACCACCTTGATATCCAAGACAGGTAGAGAAAATACCTGGTGGAAGTACGTATGACAAATATATCATCTATCAGATGCACTGACCTGGAGAATAGTTGAGAAACTGAAGCCCAAATTTCACCCACTACTGTTTAGGACAGTCAATGACTCTCTCTCTCTCTCTCTCTCTCTCTCTCTCTCTCTAATCCCCCCTCCAGAATTCTTTTTTCCTCCCAAATTCTTTTATCATTGAGCTCATCACACAGCAGCTAAAAGTGCAGATCTGAACCCTGACAGAAGGCCCCATCAACTCACTTGGAAAGTGAAAGCTGAATGCAGCAGTCAGGCTGCCTGTCCTGTCATCATACCAAGCCAAGTGAGAGCCAATACACTCTGCTAAATAGAGTTCTCAGTGACGTGTCTCTGTTAACAAATGATGCCAGAGCTGTCAGTCAGGGAAAACCTCATTAGATGCTTATTAATGTCCTCATTATTAGCCCAAACTAATTAGTCCAGCACCATCAGAAAAAGCAGAACGCTTCACTCCCCACCTGGCATAAAGGCAGCAGCAGAACCCAGAAAGGGCCAATCTTTATTAATTACTCATTAACTTCTTTGACCCTCTGCAGCAACAAATTCCCCAGCAAGTTACTTCTGTGCCAGACAAGCCAGGTCAAGGAAATCGATCCCACCCACAGATGGTGAATGAAACACACAACACCTTCTGGTCCTGCTTTAGCCTAGGTTTCCAGACAAACTGCATATAGAACTCTACTGCCCAACAGTGACAGCTGCTGGGGAAACAAGGAAGTGAACAAGATTATGAGACACCAACTAGCTAACTAGCACAGGGATTTCTTCTAGCCCTAATCTGCACCTTGATACTTTAATGAAAGGGGGCTTAGAATTCAGTTATGAAGAACCTGCATTAGTGCTCTCTGTTCTTGGGCTCTGGTGCTCACCAGACCTGGGAGCATGGAGGTAGGGAGGTTGGGTGGGGGTCCATCCTATGCCAGGGAAGGGCAAATCAGTGGGTGAGCATTAGCTGGCTTGCCATTGTTCTGAACAGGAATAGATTTGTAAATTTTGGAATAGTGAATGGGGGAGGGGGGTTGTAGGATGCCCACCCCACTCTGGGGTTACCCTTTTTTTTGGTAACGAGATTTTATGACACTTCCCTGACTTAAGAACAGCCAAATGAGCTTGTTCCAGCCTAACTGCATAAAGCATTTAATGCTGATTTATACTCACGGTTCAGCCAATCCAGCACTCTGGCCCCATTGTTTTATGGTTCACATTCACTTCCTGTTAGGTGTGAATGAACCCACAAGAACAGTCCTGAAGGAGAAAGAGTCTTATGGCAGATGCAGGAGACAGGGACTTACAAGAAAGCACAGTACCTAGTATGGCTTCTTAGCAGTGTCTTCAAACAGGAGCTCTGCCAGGGCTCCTTGCCATAGGAATCCCATGGAACGAATTCCAAAGCAAGCCCAAGCATTAGACTGCTTGCTCCAAATTCATTTACCTTGGCAAGAAGCATCTGTTTGCACAGGTGAATGATTGACTGGGTGACTGACTGTGCACAGCTGCTACAGCCACAGCGCAGCAGTAACAACCATCTGTGACAGCTAAAACGGCCCATATTGAAGCACAGGAATCAGAGATGAAAAAAAGACTTATGAGGTCACAACTAATCCACCCCCTGGGAACCAGAGCAGGATTGCTCCCTGTGGTGTACGCTCCAGTGCAGTTTTAAGTGACACATTAGGTGGCTCAAAACCCCCGTCCCCTTGGACTATATAACAGCCTATGATGTCTCCTAGCCAGTGTTCTGAGCGCCCTTTTTTTGTTTGTTTTATTTTCTTTTTTTTTTTTTTTTTTTTTTTTTTTTAATTTCACCTTGTTACTTCTACTGAGACAACACTGAATTGGCCCAGAGAACAGAAACTAAGATAGATAGTTGTACAGCGGAGAAATTAAGAGAGGGGCATTATTTTGCCAAGAAAGGAGATGAGTAAAACACACTTGAGTGTCAGTTATAATGTTGTAACAAAAACTAATCAATCCCCCCTTTTTTCTCCTCTTTCCTATAATATGAGACCAGAGGGTATTTACTTAAAATCATTGCCCAGTAAATTTAAGACCAAGAAAGGAAGTAATCATCACCATCATGCAGTCATCTTGTGGGAGTCAGTCATACAGACAGTGAAAAACTGGAGCAGGGATTTAGAAAGAGCAGAATAATTTCATCACCATTACCACCTGCTATACAAATAAATAATAATTGAAATAATCACAGCTCCTGCTTCTGAGAATAAGCGGATTACCTGCTGATTACCGGAGAGAAGGAAAAGAAGAGAATTTTCTTCCATCAAACACCCCTATGAACAATACTGCTCAGCTGGTTACATGTATCAAAGTAGGAGATTTCACCTTCCTCTAAAGGCATCAGGCAACAGCCATTGTCGCAGAAAGCATTAGACAAACTTCCTCTGAAGTGGCCAGTACAAGCCATTGACAGACAAGATGCCAAACTAGACAGACCATCAGTCTGACCCAATATGGCAACTCCTATGTAATATATCAGAGTGGCTGGACCAACAATATGAGCCAGCCCAGACAGCGATTGAAGTGCAGATTCAATTGAGCTGCTCTGCTCCACTTGCCACATCTGAAGTCTATAAGAAACTCACTTTCTGGTACTGCACATACTAAATTTGGGGGTGATTAAGAGGACTCTCTTATCCAGAGCATAGATATACTCTCAGGCTGAGCTCTGAATGCCAGATTCAGCATAATGGGCTCTCTGCAAAGGCTCAGGCTCTGAAAATGTTTTTTCAGTCACCTACCTGCTCAATGCCACAAGAAGAAGTGTTTCTCATGGTACGAATATGAACTCCATTGGTTTAATAAAGGCCATGTATTCAAAACCAGACTGGAAGTGCAGTCCTTCCCCTTTAAGATAAGATAGGCCACTGCACAGCCCACCCACAGCAGCTCCAAGATGAAGTTCCTTCACCTTCCCACCCCTGTGGTTGCAGTCTCTGGGCCACTCTTCGCAGGACACACTATTCTGAGGAAATAAACCATTAATGCTGTTGCTCATGATTGCTCTGTGCCAAGGTGGGCATTGCCTATGCTGCGGTCACCATAGTATATCGGTTGAATGCTGTAAAGTGGACATTGCAGTACACTCCATGCCCAGACATGCCAATAGTGTCTCAGTCAGACCACTCCCGAGAGCACAGTTTGCCCCATAGAATTACTATTCAACATCCTCTCTCTCCCTGCTCCACCCTCTGGACAGTCCACCCTTCCCTTTAATGGGCAGGGTCTCTTCCCTCATCCCTCCCCACAGACAGACCTTCAGAAGTTACCTCTGATACAGCAGTAATGCCTACTGAAGATTGGGGGGGAGGGGGATAGCTCATCTTTGATATCACAGAGGGCCAAAGAAATGAAAGGGTCTACTCTGGAAGCACCTGGCAGCTCAGACTAGATGGGAAGGGTTTAACAACAGACTGAAGAGGAAGGCAATGGAAAAAATGTGTCTTACCTCCTGAGCGAATCCTCCTCTGAACTTTCCTCAGGCATTTCCTGGCTTAAGGCCTCCTGTGATACATTCCCAGGTCTGCTCGAAGCTGACTGGCTGTAAACTCTCTCCCAGTGCCCTGTCTCCTGGTTAAAGACCACTCCCACGGTCCTTTCCTCCTGCGAGTTGGAAGAGCTTCCCAGCTGCAGCCTGCTAGAGGTAGGAGCTCTGCCCTCGGTTCTCTCTGCAGGCTGCGCCTGGCTGCTGCTTGGTGGCACGCCGTCAAATGTGCTTTGGACCTGCCCCGATGGATAGCTGGGTGTGCTTCTTTCCCAGCGTAGTGTGTCATTGTTAAAGGTCAGCAGATTGTGACAGGCGCGACAGCGGTTCAGGTGGCCCCGAGACAAATTGGAATTGTTTTCACTGCTATGTGGAGTCTGCTGGTGGGAGGGACCCGGCCTATCAGGCTCAATGTTGTTGTTGAGCATTTCTTGAGCCTGTTGCGACTGGCTGGGCTCCCCACCAATCCCTTGATCTAGCTCTTGAAGTCGGTCGTATTCCAAGAAGAACCGTCTCAAGTCGCACTGGAGCTCATTGCGGATGCTGGCTGGATTGCTTGGGCCAGCACTGCCGCTGCTGTCTGCTTCAGCCCCTGGTGCCAGGAAGCCCCTCCCTTCTGTAGCAGATGTGTACACAGAGGACTGGGAACCTCCCTCCTGCTGTCTGAGCACTGACAGCAAACTCACTGAAGAGGCACTGGTTCTAGGTGGAGGCATGGCTTCCAACTCCGAGCGAGAGCCCATGTTCAGCACTGTTCTAGTCCAGTCGGACCCTCCTAAGCCAGATGCCATCTCTCTTGCAGACTGGTACCTGGAGGGATGGCCTGACAAGGGCCCACTGAGGGATCTGCGAGTGGGGCCCAGGCTAAGGTTGCGTAGGGTGTTGCCAGCAGTGCTGCTCTGAACAGTGCTGAAAGCAGAAGGCCTGTTAAGCAGACCCTGCTCCTGCTGCGCTGTGGATGCCTGCTCTGGGGGTTGGTATGGCTCTGTCTGCACAGAGGAAAAGGAAGTGCCAGTGGCCCCAGAGGAAGTGGAGGGAGCATTTTCCTGATGCGGGAAGAGAGAAGAAGGAAGTCTTGCACTAGAGCATCGACTGCAAAGGCACAACATCCCCAGGTGCTGACAGCACTCTGTTGTGGGGTAACTGACACGCTCACGGAGCCTGGTGTAGGCCGCTGCTCTGGTGTTCTCGCTGGCCGGAGGCAGTGGTGGAGGTGGTGGGGGTGGTGGAGGTGGTGGGGATGGGGTGGCAGAATCTTGCACAGTGTTTTGCTCTCCCACCTGGATGCCAGAGGAGCGTGAGGACAGCATGTGCAGGAAGTTGTGGAGGAGGGGCGTACGCCTCACAGGCTGAGACTGGAGAATAGAGCGCTGGCGATAATGTGGTATATCTGTGCTATCCACAGGGATCTCCACCTCCTCGTCACTCTGCAAAGGAAATCACCAGAGCTCAGTCACCTCACAGCAGAACCCCATACTAGTGTTAAAGGGGACAGGTGTTAAAAGCCCATAGATGGGCATAAAAAAAAAAAAAAAAAAAAAAGACTATATGTTGGGGGCGGGGGGAAGACATGGAAAATTACAATAGGCTCATAAGAGCAACAAGAGGGAAATCAGTAGGGGGAATCTACTCAACATCTTAGATGTCTATACACAAATGCAAGCAGTATGGGGAATAAACAGGAAGAACTGGAAGTATTAGTAAATAAGCTAAATTAAGACTTAATTGAGTAAACTGGGGACAGTTAATGGGGTAAATTTCATGAGTGGAATATTGAATAGAGGGGTATAGCCTGTTCAAGAAGAACCAGCAGGGGGAAAAAGGAGGAAGTGTTGCAGTATACATCACGAATATATACATTTGTTCTGAGGTCCAGAAGGAGGTGAGAGGCAGATCATTTGAAAGTCTCTGAGTGAGGGGGACAGCGGGGAGGAGGGGGGGGAAATAAAGGGTAACAATGGTAAGGGTCTGGAGGTGGATAAGGTATTTCTAGAATAACAGAAATATCCAAAATACAAGACCTGGTAGTAATGGGGGACTTTAACATCACAGAGAGCTGTTTGAAAACTAATATGGAAAAACACAGCATTTCCAGTAAGTTCTTGGAATGTACCAGGGACAACTTTTTGTTTCAGAAAGTGGAGGAAGTAACCAAGAGAACAGCCAATTTAGACTTGATTCTGACCAGCAGGGAGGAACTGGTTGTGAATCTGAAGGTGGAAGGCAACTTGGGGGTCAAAGATTTCATGATTCTAAGGAAAGGAAGAAGTGACAGCAGAAGAATAAGGACAATGAACTTAAAAAAAAAGCAGACTTTAAAAAACTTGGTGCTGAGAAGAAAAGGTAAGGGATAAAAGAATTCAGGAGAGCTAGCAGTTTCTCAAGGAGACAATATTAAAGGCAGAACTGCAAACTATCCTGATGTGAAAAAGATAGGAAGAACAGAAACAGGCCAATATGGTGCTATCAGGAGCTCTTTAATGACTTGAAAAATCGAAAAGGAATCTTACAAAAAGTAGAAACATGGATGAATTGCTAAGGAGAAACGATAATACAACAAGAATATAGGGACAAAAATTAGAAAGGCTAAGGCACAAAATGAGTTACACTTAGCAGGGACATAAAAGGCAATATGAAGCTCTTTAAATAAATTAGGCCCAAGAGAAAGATGAAGGAAAGCGTAGGTCCAGTATTTGGTGGAGAAGGAGAGCTAATAACTGATAACATCAAGAAGGCAGAGGTGTTTAATACCTACTCTGCTTCAGTCTGCACTAAAGAAGTTAATGGTTACCAGATTAACACAATTAATATTAACAACAAGGGGGGAAAGAACGCAAACCAAAATAGGGAAACAACATGTTAAAGAATGTTTAGGTACGTTAGAATGTATTCAAGTCACCAGGGTCTGATGAAATTCATTCTAGAGTATTTAAGGAACTTGCTGAAGCAACCTCAGAACTATTAGCAATTATCTTCAAGAACTCATGGAGGACAGGTGATGTCCCAGAGGACTGGAGAAAGGTTCTATCAATCATTAAAATCATTTAAAAGGGAAACAAAAAGGACCTGGGGAATTATAGACCAGTTAGCCTAACTCCAATTGCTGGACAGATACAGGAACAATTTATTAAACCACCAATTTAGAGGATAAAAGTGTTATTATAAGGAAGAGCCAGCATGGATTTCTCAAGAAAAATCATGCCAAACCAAAATTTCCTTCTTTGACAGGGTTGCTTTCCATAGTGGACAGGGAGAAGCAGTAGATGTGATATATCTTGATTTTAATAATGCTTTTGACACAGTCCCACATGACATTCTCATAAGCAAACTAGGGAACATGGTGTAGATTAAATTACTATGAGGTGGGAGCACAACTGGTTGAAAGACTGTACTCAAAAGAGTAGTCATCAATAGTTTGCTGTCACATTGGGAGGGCAAGTCCGGTACTATTCAATATTTTCATTAATGACAAGGATAACAGAGTGGAGAGTACACTTCTAAAATTTGGAGATGACACCAAACTGGGATGGATTGCAACGACAGGATTAAAATTCAAAATGACCTTTAAAAATTGGAGAATTGGTCTGAAATCAAGAAGATGAAATTCAATAAAGATAAGTGCAAATAGTTCATTTAGGGAGGGGGGAAAAATGCAGATCTACAAAATGGGGAATAATTGGGTAGCTGATAAGGATTTGGGGATTATAGTGGACCACAAATTGAATGAGAGTCACCAACGTGATGCATTGGGGAAAAAAAAAGCTCTATAATGCTGGGATGTATTAACAGGAATGTTGTATGTAAGAAGTGGCAGGTAACTGTCCCGCTTCAGTTGGTACTGGTTAGGCCTCAGCTGCAGTACTGTGTCCACTTCTAGGTGCCACACTTTAGAAAAGATATGGACAAATTGGAGAGAACCCAAAGGACAGCAACAAAAATGATAAAGGGTTTAGAAATCTTGACCTATGAGGAAAGGTTTAGGCACATTTAGACTTGAGGAAAAAAGACTGAGGGGAGGCCTGACTCCAGTTTTCAAATATGTTAAGGGCTGTTATAACGAGGATGGTGACCAACTTTCTCCATGTCCGCTGAAGGTAGGACAAGTAGTAATGGGCTTAATCTGCAGCAAAGGAGATTTAGGTTAGATATTAGGAAAAACTTAACTATAAGGGTAGTTAAATTCTGGAATAAGCTCCCCATCCCTGGAGATTTTTAACAACAGGTTGGACAAACACCTGCCAGGGATGGTCTAGGTTTACTTGGTCCTGCCCCCGTGTAGGGGGCTGGAGTTAACGACCTCTGGAGGTCCCTTCCAGACCTACATGTCTATGATTTTATACACGTAAGTGAACAAAGGGAAGCCAGTTACAGCCCATAGACAGATAAGAACACAAACTTCTTCCAAAAGGAAAGCAGAGACACTATCCTTGGGTTGCATGAAGCTATCTAGCTCCTAATCCATAAGGAAGCCTTGTATGGACCCTGACAAACCCCATACCTTGCAGTTCCACAATAAATGAGCCACACCAAAAAAGGAAGTCAGCACCTGGCAGATTCAGCCACTGTGGGGCTCTGGCTAACAGTTCTACAGCCTAATCAAGGGCAGTGAAGTTGCAGCAAAATTCTTCAGCAGGATTTCATGAAAAGTGCCAAGGAGGCCTTTGCAAATGTAGCAGGGATGGCTCTGGAGCCCCTCATCCTGCAGCAGGATCAGGATGGAAGTCACTGTCTATACTTTTAATCTCCCAGCCCCTATTTGTTAACATCACTTGTGCATGTTCCGGTGTGACCATGTGACCGATTTAGATGAGACACACAACTTTGAACTTAGGAAGGCGTCCAATTTTAAACAAAGCATCAGACGGCCTAGCAACAGGCTCTGGTTAGCACAGAGCACCTTGATTGATATTATTCTCACCTGTTGGTTGGAAGGGTTGACAATCGCTGTGAGCAAGTAGTGTCCCAAGGGATCGAACCGTACCAGCCTGAAACAAGAACAGAGTCGGAGGCTTAGTTGTCAGTTGGCATTTCACATTGACAGAGAAAACCAGATGTTCCAGGGATAACAGACTGCACACATGGGTTTATTCGAGTAGGAAGTTTTACATTTCTATAGCAGCACCTCTCATTCTGAAGTATCCCAAAGTCCTTCAAAAATGTCATGTATTAAGACTTATTCATCCACCCCTAAAATATAGCTACCTCCAAGGTGAAGACTGCAGCTGTTCAACAGCATGCAGCAATCCTACGCAACAGTTTAGGAGAGGGAGTTCTTGTATCCAACTGCAACTGCTAGGGAAATTTATGGCAACATAAAATAAGTACCCTAGAATTTGGCCAGGAAAGAAAGGTGTTAACATCTCTTGTGGAAGTGCCTGGGGATCTTTAATGACCATGGATTTTTGTCAGGATCATATTTTTTAAGTCATTCAAAAGAATGAACCTCCAGCAGCATAGCACCATTTAGCATCATGCTGGAGTATTGATTCAGTACTGACTCCAAGGGTAGAAAGTCATCTTCCCACAGCATCTGGCTCTCCCATCCAGGGCCGGCTCCAGGCACCAGCCCTCCAAGCATGTGCTTGGGGCGGCACCTGGAGGGGGGCGGCGCTCACCTGGGGAGAGCGGGGCCGCGGCTGGGCTCGCCGCCCTCCCCCGGCACTCCGGCCAGGGAGAGCGGGACCGCGGCCGGGCTTGGTGCCCGCCCCTGCTGTGCTCCCCACGCGGGGGGGGGGGGGAGGGGGGTGTGGTTGGGAGAGAGAGAGAGAGAGAGAGAGAGAGGCCGGCCCTGCTCCCATCCTAGGAACAATCATACTTAACCCTGTGTTGCTAATTAAATCTGAAGATCAGTGTTACAAATGCCAACCCTGTGGTAGAGTTGAGAAGGATCCCATAGCACACAACAGCCTAACTTATATTTGTTCATATTTCTGATCTAATCTTGTTCCTTTAGTTTTACTGTCCACAGTCACTGATCCACAAACGCAGCAGGAGCACTGAGAACAAGGCAAGACAATGCTCCAAGTAGCTGAAACCAAGGTCAGGGTGGAGGGGCAGTTACCTTCCGAGTGTCCTCTGCCCCAGAGAGACTGCTACATATTCCTCCACACCATGCCATTTCTCATGCTGGAAGTACAAGTGTTCTACTCCCATAGGAATGAGCACTCACCGGACTCGCTCCATCTCACTGGCTGTCTTCACCACTGCAAAGGGTTCTCGACGACTCCAGTCCCAGAAATGGATCTCATTGGCTGTTGCAATCAGCAGGAGCTGAGCCGTAGGATGGAAAGCCAGAGATGCAATGGCATTGTTGCTGTCTGTGAACCAGCTCTCGCTTCCACCCTGGAGTGGGAAAGGGGGAAATCATCAGCTACTTAACACACAACAATTTTAGGCAACTAGTTTTCTCTGTCAATGCCACAGACCAGCCCCAAAACTCCACATATAGCATGGAACTGCCGTACTTCTTCTGCAACAAAAAAGTCATCATCTACTCTCATTTTACACTGTCATCTGACTCTACAGCCAGAACACAGAACGCCTGGCAACAGTGACCACAGACATGCCGTAGGTAGTTGCGTCTCAGATAGCCTGTAGAACACCACATTCCAGAGCACTCTGCTAGACAGATCATTTGTCTGTGCATCAACCACTGGGCAAGTCATCAGTGGAGAAAACAAAAGTAATGGCATAGCACATTTCCTAGGGCAGAGTGCAAGTTATTCCCCACAAGATCAGCAACAGAAAAGCAATTTTTCTTATACGAACTAAGACAGAGTGAGCCCCAGAGCCCTGTGGAGCTCTGAAATATGGCCCACACCACTCATCAATACAGATGTGTGGCCTGGAGAGGAGACAACAGCCAACATGCCATGGGGCCTGGGCGTTTAAATCAACTAAAGAGTTTGTTGGAACTTTATGGTCTCCAGGAGTTTCATCTCCATATGAGACATAGGGGGTGACTGCAATCTGCTCTGTTGTACACATTTGGTACAGTTCTCAGAAAGCTGCACCAGAGCAGTTCTCAGCTGGGCAAAGTTTGGGTGCTTCAAGCGCAGACAAAATTGCTGCACTACAAATACTAAACACTTGTGTGTTTCAGGAGAGACTTACATGTAAATCCCAGATTCTAACCTCCCCATCTAGGCACCCTGAAGCAATGAGTCCCGGGATAGTAGGGTGAAAGGTCACACACCACGGTGTGCGCCGATGTCCAACCAAAGAATGGACACACTTGCCCGTTTTCACCTCTGTGATGTAGATATTGTGATTCACGTGGGTGGAAGCCATGAGGGTCCTGGGAAAAGGAAAGGGTAGAATTAATGCTGGGGAGGGTCGAGAAGAGAGACAAGACAACATGTTGCGCTAACTCAACCAGCTCCATCAGAGTATTATTATTATTTATTATTTGTATTAAGAATATGCAGATGCAGCCCAGACTGAGGTACATCCACATTTTAGAAATCTGGCCCCCTCAATTCTCTGTCGCTGAGAGAACCCTACGAATACATAACGACTAAAGCTCAGAGATACGGCACACAACCAAATCCTTCCTCCCTCTCACCAGCTGGCCCAGGTCAAATGACACTGAGCTTTCTTCCCTCGTTTTCCAATTCATCCCGCTCACTGCCGTGCCTTCACCTCCCTCCATCATCCCTATTTCCAAGACATTAACCCTGCATCATTCTGTCCTGATTTTAGACTGTCAGTTCCTTCAGGCAGGCACTCTGAGATTTGGCTCAGTGCACTGGTACTTCATTGGCACTGTATAGTTTTTCGTGACACCATTTGCTCCCCAGACCTTCCTCCTAACAACCAGAACAGCTGGGCAGAGCCTCTTCCCTGAACACTATGCAACTCTAACAGGCACTCAGAAATTAAGTGCTAACTGTGTATCATGGGCTGCATAGCTGGATAGATGACTTATGTTCTTCATCTCTGCAGCACAGAGACCTGAAGTCTCATGTCTGCTGCCAGCTCCTGATCTCTCAAGGGGCACGAGTCTCCACAACCTTTGCTGGCATAACAATGTGTTTAAACAAGTAACAAAATAGAAGTCAGTTACCTATCTGGGCTGAACGCCAGCAAGAACGTGGAACGTGGGCTGTCTGGTAGCTCAACTTTCTGAAAAAGCCAATGGAGCAGGAAACATGAGTGCCATATGATCACAGTCTCAACTCTTATCCAAACACAGACAACATAGGGGACCCGAAAGGAACAAAGAACTCACTCCCCTCCCCACTACCCAGGAACCTGGATGGGTCAGATACAGCATATCCAGGGGCCATATCTGACACAAAGTGGAACATCCCACAAAAACACAATCCCCACCTCCAAACCTGCTGGGACAAACCCACCCGCCAGATGTGTCCTTCTGCCCCATTACCTTACCTTGCCCTCCCATTTCATCCATCGGGTTTTATCCTCCACCAGCTCCTGCAGAAGCCGCTGAGCGCCCAAGGCTTGGGTGCCACGTTCTCTGCCCCACAGGATCCGCACAGCATTCTTCTCTGGTACAACCTTCATGGCTCTCAGTAGCCACTGTTACACTAGGGACTGGGATGAGACACCAGCGGGTTCCAGATCACAAACAATCAAGACGCTACAGACAGGCCATCCACATCTGAAGAGGTTGACTCATGGAACTCTAGAAAGAGAGGAGAACTATATGAATGGCAGCTTTGGCTTGGGTGGAAAGAGGAAGGCTTCAAGACCTCATCCACAAGTTCCACTACCCTCAACCACCACCCCACTTTCCTTTCTTCCATTGTCAATGCCCTGGGTATTCCATGATTCTGCATCCAGAGATTTTAATAATCCACTCCTTGGATTTATACCCCAGAATCTAAACTTTCACCTTTGCTAAAGGTGACCTGCAAAGGAAAGAAAATTGGACTTACGCCTATTTTTGCTTCACTGCAAATGGGATATAGAATGAAGGCCTGAAAGAGGTTCTCAAAAATGCTTTTTCTGTCTTTAAAAAAAAGAAAAAAAACCTAACTAAATATTCAGGTCCTGACTATGCTGGATGAGTTGATGGCTAGAAAACTAGTATAAATGACAACACTGTTTGCAGCAAGAGAGTGAAAGTTCAGCTGTTAAGAGGGGAAGGGATTTGTCATCAGACTGTTTAATACTCTTGTTTTTTGCTCATACAGATTCAACTCTGACCTGTTAACATTTTGAATACAAGAAGTCTTTGTTAAATATTCAGTGACTTTAGTTAGTTATTAGAACTCAAACTTTTTTTGTCCTCCTGCAGGTACTCCAACAAAAACAGGGAAGATGAGGATTGATGTTCCCAATATCTTTATGTTTAAAATGAAGTAGAAAAAAAATAACCTTTAAAAAGCTTTTTGGGCCTTCTTTGTTCATCAAAAAGAAGCAATAAAGGACACAAGCTATTTAAATAAGCCTTTGCAAATCTCTTTTGTAATAAACATTAGTTTCTACCCATTCTGGTTACAAAAATGTATTCTCTAGGTGACTCAAGTGCAAACTGACAGTGTTCAATTCCAGCTCTAGAGAGAGCCCAAAACAGTAGTTCAAAGAGCTCTGAACTTCCTGGTTAATCACAATAGTTAGGCTGAGTTCAGTCGTATCACATGAATGCACTTCTCACAAATCCAAACTGCCTTCCCCACCAATATGTGCCAAAAGCCATTTGAGGAGCGAGCTAAGCACACACCTCATCATCACATGATTTTTAGTTCAATGTTCTAAAACATCTCTAACAGGAACACCATCTGTGACACTAGGCATGTCACTTCGCCTCTCTGCAGTCCCCCCCTCCCATTACCCAACCGCTATTTGGAAGAACAGGATAACAATTTACATAAGGCCATGTCTACACTATAAACTTTGGTTGATGCAAGCTGTCAGAGTACAGCCACTCAAGTTTGTATATTGCTGGAGCACATACATACTTGGCTGCTTGCATCAGCACTGCACGTACTCAACGTAAGTGCTTGTGTCAATGCAAAGCACAATGTGCCAAAGGTAGATGTCCCAGTGTCCCATGGGCCACTGTCCAGCACAATATCTTTTGGGAAATTTTCACAGTATGTTGAGTTTCAGAGTAGCAGCCGTGTTAGTCTGTATCCGCAAAAAGAACAGGAGTACTTGTGGCACCTTAGAGACTAACAAATTTATTAGAGCATAAGCTTTCGTGAAGTGGGTTGTAGCCCACGAAAGCTTATGCTCTAATAAATTTGTTAGTCTCTAAGGTGCCACAAGTACTCCTGTTCTTTTCACAGTATGTTGTGAGTTAAGTTCCTACCATACAACTTTCTCCATACCATAATGTCATCCATATCCCCAAATTTTCACACTTTATTAAAAAAAAATCTCACAAACCCATGTGACGCTTCTCAGTGTCTGCCATCTCTGGCAGAAGCATGGAGCGAGCAGAGCTCTGCACGAGTCTCATGAACATTGCAAATACAGAGTGCATGATTATGCTGTATTTTCAGACACAGGAAGGACCATAAGAACATGGGACATGATTTCAGTTTGCAGAAGACAGCAAACAAACAACTCCAGGTTGTTGGTGGCATTCACAGAGCAGCTATAGAAAGTCGAGTGCCAGTTCTGAGCCCAAGAGATGAGCACCCACTGGTGAGATTGCATTGTAATGCAGATTTGGGACAAGCAGTGGCCACAGAACTTTCTGATATGAAAAGCCACATTCCTGGATCTGTGCACCAAGCTTGCCCCATCCCTTCAGGGCAGGGTCACCAGAATGAGAGCTGCATTGACAGTGGAGAAGTGAGTGGCAGTCACACTCTGGAAGCTTGCAACATCAGATTACTACTGATCAATGAGAAATCATTTTGGAGTTGGAAAATCCACAGTAGGGGCCATTGTTATGCAAATGTGTAGGGCCGTCAATCGTCTCCTACTATGCAGGCCTATCATTCTTGGCAATGTGCAGGATCTACTGGATGGATTTGCAGCAATGTGGTTCCTGAATGGCATTGGGATGACAGACAACACACACATCCCCATTTGGCACCAGCCCACTTTGCCACAGAGTACATGAATAGAAAAGGCTAGTTTTCCAAGGTTATACAAGCACTGGTGAATCTCAGGGAATGCTTCACCAATCTCAACATGGGCTGGTCAGAGAAGGTGTATGACGCTCACATCTTTAAGGACACAGGACTGTTCAGAAAGCTGGAAGTGGGCACATTCTTTCCCAACTGACAGATCACCACTGGTGATGTTGAAATGCCAGTAGTGATTCTGGGGGACCCACCCTAGCCCTTGCTCCACTGACCACCTCAATAGCACCAAGGAAAGATTCACCTACTGGTTCAGCAGGCGCAGGATTGTTGACTATACTTTTGGCAGACTGAAGGGACACTAGAGGTATTTACTCACTAGAATGGATCTCAGTGAGCAAAATAGCCCAAAGGTTATAGGTGTCTGCTTTGTCCTGCATACTATCTGTAAGGCAAAGGGGGAAAAAGCTGCCACCAGGATAGAAGGGGCTGATGGAGTGGCTGTCTGCTGACTTTGTGCAGCCAGACACAAGGGCTATTACAAAAGCCCAATGTGGAGCAATGCAGCCGACAGTAGCATCCTGTGCTGGGGTAGGCTCTGGGCTGAGAATTTTGGGTGCTCCTAAGAATGGTGTAGTGTTTGCTGTACATTTAAAAATATGATGAGGTGTTTTCCTGAACCTATGAATTATGTGGCGCTGTACACTTATAAGCA
This sequence comes from Terrapene triunguis, assembly GCF_002925995.2. Lineage (NCBI taxonomy): Eukaryota > Metazoa > Chordata > Testudines > Emydidae > Terrapene > Terrapene triunguis. The sequence continues at coordinate 30,412,444 of NW_020664447.1, forward strand.
CCTTGTATTTGAGTACCACTATGCATTCTGCAATGTGTTGGGATCTACTGAAGATAATTTTATTCTCCAAAAATATAACTGAGTGGGAAAAACAGTGAAGAAAAACACAATGTGTAAAAAATACACAGGCAACGTAATGCTCTTTTTTTAACAAATTATCAGAGTGGAACTTTAAAATTGGGAAGGCAGCAAACATTTCTGTCCATTTCAGTGCATAGATGTAATCCATTGGGGTTACGTATATAACAGCCATGGTTCTCATAGGTCAGCATAGGTGAAGCTATGGTTTTCCTGGTTGTAGAGTGGTAGGGGGAGGATGTGGCCTGGGGGGTGTAGGGAGCAGCAATCATAGAGTTCTCCAAAGACAGTGAAATTAGACGAAGGTTTCTAACGGTCAGAGGGGTGAAATTCTGGAACAGCCTTCCGAGGGAAACAGTGGGGGCGAAAGACCTCTCTGGCTTCAAGATTAGGCTAGATAAGTTTATGGAGGGAATGGCTTGATGGGATAACGTGATTTTAGTCAATTAGGCAATAACGTGCCATCGCTGGTAAAATGTGGGTCCGGCTGGAGAATCTTGCCTGTATGCTCGGGGTTCTACCGATCGCCATATTTGGGGTCGGGAAGGAATTTTCCTCCAGGGTAGATTGGCAGAGGCCCTGGAGGTTTTTTGCCTTCCTCCGCACCATAGGGCAGGGGTCACAAGCTGGAGGATTCTCTGCAACTTGAAGTCTTTAAATCACGATCTGGAGACTTCAACAGCTGAGATAAGGGAAATTGGGTGGGTCAGCTTTTGTGGCCTGCATCATGCGGGAGGTCAGACTAGATGACCATAATGGTCCCTTCTGACCTTAAAGTCTATGAGTCTGGGATTTTTGGACCTGTAAGTGGATCAAGCTCTGCAGCATTTGGGTTTGCTGCCTGAGAAGACTTCTTATGTCCTTGTGCACTTCCCTCTCCTTGTCCTGCTGGAACTTTCTCCTGTCCTCTTTCTTTCTCCATGCTGTTGGTCATCCTCCAAGCCCTTGGTTCCTGGTCCAATGCAGCACTGGCTTGCAGGATTTCTCAGAACACGTCCTTCCTTGTCCTCTTCCTTCTCCACCTCATCAGGGTCAGGCATTAGGCAGGTGTGGAGGGGGCACCCCTCAAAACCTTCGGGCCAGAAGCTGCTGATATAAACAGACATATGCCATTGGATTTACAGTCACAATGGAAAGCCAAAGATGTGTTTCAAAACTCCCTTCCCCTATTTCCAGAAACATTTTTAATAAGAAATGTTTATTGACACTTCAGCTTTGGAGCGCCTTGGCACAGCACTGCTTTCCGGCCCCAGACAGGGTGAGTATGAGCTAACAGAGGAGGGGATGGGGAGATAGGATTTTCTATAACATGAAGAGCAATAAAATGTTGGTCCCTATTCCCTGGATACGAGTATAGGGTAATGGCACTGAACATTAGCATTATTTTCAACAGGCAGTGATGGTTTTTAGCAAACCTCTCACTCCTGAGGGTTACAAAGACACAGAGAACATAGCTGCTACTGGTGTCTCACAGCTGCCCAGGCCTGTATGCCACTAGCCTCTTTACTCAGCAGTGGTACCAGCCAAAGTCATTGGGGAGTGGCATGGGAAAGTGTCCTACCATGGAGGAAGAAATAAGGCTGCCATCCCTAGAAACCTTGGGGAGAAGATTGCAAAGTATCTCCAGGAAATGTTCATTGAGATCTTTCAGTAGGGTAAGAGGGACATCCCTATGTGCATAAATGAAGTGCTTTCCATGCTCCCACACACCTAACCCAACAGGGGCAATGAAAAGCAGATGCCAACTCTACTTCTGTTTGCTGTTCCTCTACCTCTTCTTGTACGAGTAAAACAGTGAAAAGTCTAAACCTGTGTCTTTTTAACTAGGGGAGGGGCCAGGAACCATCTTTAAATTTAAACATTGTAAAGGAAAAAAATGCATGCACGCACTTACCCGAGTTCCCTTCCCCTTCATCAGTGCTCGCCTGGCTAGACTGTGGCAGAGTCCCAAACAGGTCATGGCTCAGGCATGGATGAAGCCCCCTGCTGTGTCTCTTCCCACCATCCATCGCTGTTTACAGCAGGGGTCTCTGCTTTGGGCTCCTCCAAGGTATCCATGGTGGTCTGCAGGGTGCTGGTGAGATCCCTGCCAAGTATGGCATGTAGCCCAGCAGGTCAGTGGCTCAGCACCAGATCGATTTTTGGCCTCCCTGGCTTTGTGATATGCCTGCCACAGTTCCTTCACTTTTCTGCAGCAGTGCTGCTGATCCCTGTCATTGCCCTTTGCCTGCATCCCCTGTGTAATCTGTTGAGAGACGTCCGTGTTTCTACAGCTGGTCCATAACCGTGCCTGCACAGTCTCTTCTCCTCACAGGCCCCGGAGACCGAATACCTCCTGTCTAGTCCAGGCAGAAGAGCCTCTAGACTGAGCAGTGTTCTTCACTGCAAGGTCCATGAGCCAGTGGCGGTTCCCATCCACCCTAAGTGCGGCTCGCTAAATTCCCTCTAAGCCATACAGCATGCTATAAATAGCCATGCAGCAGCTCTAAAGGGCCACGCAGCAAGGACCTGGAGAGAAGAGAGATAGGGGGTGGGCAGGAACTGGGGAGGGGAGCAAATTGGGGCTTGCAGGGCTGCTGTGGGCCTCTTCCCTGGCCCCGGAGCTCCCTGCTGCTGGCAGGAGGAAGAGAGGGGCCCCTTCCCCTGGAGCTCCGTGCTGCCTGCCGGCAAGGGGGAGAGAGGGGCCACTTCCCTGGAAGCTCTGTGCTGTCTGCCAGCAGGGGGAAGGCGGC